>NW_015151135.1:253624-253959 GCF_000732505.1 Cyprinodon variegatus
ATATTAATTTCATTTAAAACAACAGTTGAATAGACTACCAGCTAGGGATGCACAATATTGGGATTTTGGCCGATATCCAATATTTTAAAACTCATGTAGCCGATAACCGATATCGATGTTAAAGCTGAACAAAAATAAGTAGTCATTGAAAATAGCAGTTTTGTTATCAATTTCTGACACTTAATAATAAATAATGTACTCAAATATATTTTCATATGGTGATATCAAATTGATTTTTAAAAACACGGTATCGTACTCGTACTCGTCGTCTCCCGCCTTATCCGGAACCGGGTCGCGGGGGCAGCAGACTAAGCAGAGACTCCCAGACTTCCCTC
>NW_015151135.1:255468-259385 GCF_000732505.1 Cyprinodon variegatus
AATATTTTTTCCTTCGTCTTTAAAAGTTTTTAAGTCTGTAAAAAAGAAGTTTTTGAGGAAGAAGAAGTAGTATCATTCTTAAAATAATATATATAGATAACATTATAATGATTGTTATGTTTTATGTATCAGAGAGAATAGCAAAGCTCAAATAAAAAAAAATTGTTAGTGAGTGAATGGAGATTTATCAGATAGCACAACATCCGGAGAACATCTTGTTCAAAGAGGACTTATTTAAGGACAACAAAATATATATGAGCTCCAGGAGCAGAGTATCAAAGGAAAAGCCTTTGGGTGTTATGCTAGCCTGACCTTGGTCTCCTCTGTCAGCTGATTAAAACTTGTAAAAAATTAAATGAAAAGAAAGAGCCAGTATGAGTTAAATATGGAAGTAATTGACACATAAATGGCCATTTACCAACCAGTCTAATTATTGGTATCTATTGGTATTACTGTATCAGACCATAAGATCCTACAAGATCCCACTCCTGTTCCCAGTGTTCAAGCAGCTTCTAAGAGTAAACAGACCATGCAGCAAAAGACCAGTTTGTCCCTGCAGTAGCTGGCTTCTAAGTTCCCAACTTCATCCTACTTTGCCCCATTAAAATTTACAGGAACTAACTTTATTATCTGGCTCTTTTATCTATCCGAATCAGTGCCAGTGCTGTGCCATATTTGAACATATGTGAACAGTTGTTTAAATTTGTAATGGTGCGTTCACACCGAAGGGGGTGAAGATGGTGATTTTCACGAGGCCAACAGGAAATTCCCTATGCTTGCATTTCAGATCCAGTGTTTACACCTGCATCTGGGCCAACCATTGGATTAATCTATCAATTATTTTTCAGATTAATCGATTAATAATTACATAGCGAAAAGTTCTTTAAAGAAGACTGCTTACAAAATTAAACTAAAACTTTTCCACTTCAGGATTTTTGGATAGAACATATTGACAGATGAAAAAGATTTTTCTCCTAAATTAAAAATGTTTACACATTTTTTTCTTGTTCACAATTTTGGTATAATTTCTTCACAAGGTGGGTTGCTTTATTTTTTTTATTTGGCAAAAATCTTCATTTGATTTGTGTTTATCTGACTGTGTTAATTATTATTCCCCCACTAAATGAAAAAGAAATTATTTATTTTTATCTAGAGACTATTAATAACAGGAGGAGAAAAGCAGCTTCAGACAAGCCGAGCGTGTGGTGACGTCACGAGTACGCTTCTGTTCCAATTGACCCAGATTTATGCTACGTGCTCCAGTTCTCACAGAGTCCAGACTTTCCTGGGTTCTTCTCAAGAACACACTTGGTGAGGACACGAGTCCGAACTCATGTTCTTATGAATTGAAACCAACCAAACCAACCAATGGGCAGAAGGTGACCCTCTAAGACTCACCCCTTTCTCATTTGCATAATGAGGCAGAAATGCATACAGAAATGTAAAAACGATGGGCAGAAATAAATAGCACTGAAGAAATAAATGGGTAAAAAAAATACAAATACTTACAAAAGTATTATCACATGCACATCAATAATTATGTGCATGTGCAATATTTATTTATTTTAAGATAAATACTTAAAATAAATAAATACAGTTGAAGATTAAAACAGACAATAGATAAATAAGGTAATTATTTAAAGAAGCTAATTAAAAGAGATATATACATTTATGTCTCACTGTATAATTTAATTTCCACCTACATTTATTTGTTTATTGTATTTTTGGGGGCAATTAATTGTACGCTTATTTATTTATTGAGAATTTATTTATTTCTGTATTTATCTTTAAATACGGCACAGTTGGTCCTCCATATATTACTGTAGTGAACATTAGTATCTGCTAACGCCACTTCTCTTTTAGAGTGGTTTAAACATTTTCAACCAAGATATTTTACTTCTTGTTATTTTTTATCCAAAGTATAAAAACGGAGATATATCTTTGGGGTTTATTTTAGGTTTGCCTTAAACAACGGAGATGGTTCTAAATCATGTTATAACTTCAGTGGGGGGAAAAAACGTAGTAGAGGCTCTTAATTGGAAACAGCTGACACCAACTGCATTAATAACTTAACAGTAAATACGCATATTTTCTTACACTTATTAGACACATACAGCTGCTTTAACCAAGGCTGCAGGACCGTGTTTCATTACAGTGGTCATGTTCTTCGCTCCACCTAGATGAACAGCAGATGCTAAAGCTAAAGCTAGCTTTGTGAACACTCACCACTTCTTTGGCTCTTAGCGAGAAGCCGCTCTTCGGTCGGCTCTTCTTAAAAATCTCATCTTTGACAGAGTCCACGCTTATTCCTATAGCTTTGTTCCTTGTCTTTACTGTCTTCACGCTGGCTTTGAACAGTGATGTTATATCCACAGCCATGTCTAAGCAGCTGCAGGGCTGTAAACAAACCGACACGTCATCGGGTAGTGAGGTCATCATCCTGCGACGATTCAATTCAGTGAAGAATCATATGGAAAGGATTAGGTTGTTAACAAGTGTCTAGACTCTAGTCTAGAGGATGTTTTTTTAACATACAACGCTACTTATCTTAAAGTGCCTTAATGGAATACTTAATTTATGTTATATTAAAAGACATTTATATTTGAGACGTTAAAATCTGGTTTATTACACTAATCCCAATAACCACTATGAAAAAATTTACTACTAATATTTATCCTAAATAAATCCGTAGATCATTTCAAGTTGAGACAGAGAACTGTCGTCTGTGTGAGGCAGCAAATTCAGCCAAATGATTATCCTACAATTTAAACTTTATATTCATAAATGAATATTCAAATCAGTTAATATAATTCTTCTGTTTGTCAATTACCTAAGACTTACACAGATTTATTTTTTCATTTTTGTATACACGAGTGTAAACAAAAATACATTTCTTTAGACAATTTCATTTTTTAAAGTTCTGCCTTGTAAACAGTAATAAATACATTAAAACAATTGTAATATAAACATATGACTATATTTACAGTTCTAACATTACATTTTTTAAAAATAAATAAAATAACCCATTTTACACAACATTCAGCGATCTAATGGCACTGGGGAAGAATCTGTTATGGAATCTACTGGACCTGGAGCGGATTCTTCGAAGCCTCTTCCCAGAGGGCAGCAGGGAGAACAGTCCATGGTGGGGGTGTGAGAGGTCATTTATGATGTTACGAGCTCGGGACACCCAGCGCTGGGATGAAATGTCTTTTATATAGGGAAGAGGAGCCTAGATATTTATCTGTTGTTCTTACTACTCTTCTCACCTTCTTCCAGTCTGAGGTTATGCAGCCTCCACACCACACAGTGGGACAGCTGATCAGAACCCTCTCTATGGTGCTTCTGTAGAAGGTGGTGAGGATGGGTGGGCGCAGGTGAGCTCTCCTCTGCAGGAAGTACAGGCACCTCTGTGCCCTTTTGACCAGTGGGTTGGCGTTTACATTCCAGTAGATGGTGTCTGTGATGTGCATCCCCAGGAATTTGGTGCTGTTGACCATCTCTAGAGCTGAGCTGTTGATGAGCAGTGGAGCGTGGTTAGGCCGGTTCTTCCTAAAGTCAATGATGATGTCCTTCATCTTCTCCACGTTCAGGATCAGGCTGTTATCTCTGCACCAGCCCACCAGCTGCTCCATCTCATCTCTGTAATCCTGGTCGTTGTCGTCTCTGATAAGGCCCACCACCGTGGTGTCGTCTGCAAAATTCACCATGTGATTGGTGGTGAACCTGGGGACGCAGTCATGTGTCATCAGGGTGAACAGCAGCGGGCTCAGGACGCAGCCCTGAGGGGAGCCTGTGCTTAGGCTGATGACATCAGAGGTGTTCTGTCCGACCTGTACTGACTGAGGTCTATTGGTGAGGAAGTCTAGCAGCCAATTGCAGAGGGGTGTATTAAGGCCCAACTGTTCCAGTTTGCC
>NW_015151135.1:259596-271130 GCF_000732505.1 Cyprinodon variegatus
GGTCAAAGAGACGATGTGTTCTTTAACCAGCCTTTCGAAGCACTTTATCATGATTGGAGTCAGTGCGACAGGCCGGTAATCATTGAGTGAGTTGACCTGAGGCTTCTTTGGTACTGGAATAATGGTGTCAGACTTGAAGCATGCTGGCACAACGGATTGGTCCAGCGAGATGTTAAAAATGTCTGTGAGGACACCAGCTGATCTGCACACCCCTTATACACCCGCTCAGATATGTTATCAGGCCCTGGGGCCTTCCTCAGTTTGAATCTTCTCAGTTTCCCTCACTTCAGCTAGGTCCAGGTTTAGTGCCTCCTCCCCCTGGTGTGGAACAGCTTTCACTGCTGGAGTGCTGTTTAGTGCCTCAAATCTTTCAAAGAAGTTGTTCAGTTCATTTAGGAAGTCAGTGTTTGCTGCATCCTCCGCGGGGGAGGGTGTGTTTTAGTCTGCGATCATCCGAATGTCTTTCCACATCCTCCTGGTGTTGCAGTCGTCGTGGAAAAGATCCTGGATTTCCTGGCTGTGGTTCTGCTTCACTGATCTGATGGCACGGTTTAAGCTGGCACATGCTGTTCTTAGTGCCTCTTTGTCACCAGATTTGAAAGCTGAGTTCCGTGCTTTCAGAAATTTCCCAATTATCCTTATATTTATTATATTTTTTAACTATAAAAAAATGAAATAGTTAAGTTTATTGTTGAGTGAAATACCTTGTTGGTTAGCTTCTTTATGCACAAATCCTACTTCACCAAGAATGCCAAAACATGTAATGTTAAAAAAAAAGAAATTCAAGGTGTCAAAGTCTAGTTTGCAGAAAGTAAATAATATCTAATCTGATAGCGTTTGCAGCTGTCTAACTGATGTCCAACTGATGTGGATCAAATGTATCCTGTTTGTTTAACTGACATAAATTAGCCAAGAATGTATACATCTTAATATAGTTGTTTTTCTTGTATCTTGCCTGGATGTATGCCTCTTGTTATACAAGTATCTGAGTGCTGTTTTCACTTTGAGGGTTTATAAAGGGAAGAAAACATGCTCCTTCATTTTTTTTATGTCATACTTCAGCCTTTTAGGTGATCAAATAAAACAAAACGTTTTTAAATGATTAATGCATTTATTAAGGTTGAAAACATTATTCCAGCAAACCTAATCAGTGGTTTTGCAACTGATCGGCTGCCCAAAGTGATTTCCATAGTTAAAGGCCCGTTTAGGTTATGCCAAATAAGCCTAGATGCATTATTCCATCCCAAAACCTGAAATTGGATTTTCATTTGAGCCATGCTGCATACAAGTACACTGAAGCTCAAGTTTTCTAATAGAGGACAGAATCTTTGGTTTCATTTACCAGAAATTAAAGCAGTCCCAGATCATGATTATACAGCCACCATGTTTGATTGTTAGAATTATGTTTTTTTGTAACACTGTGTCATTTTAAAACCAAAAACGCAATGGGAATCCCAATTTTAGGAAGTAATATTTTTATCTGGTCAGTCTACAAAATATCTTTGTGTCAAACTTTTCTCTGTGTGTGGATGCTAAGAAAATAGCCTAGAAATAGCTTTAAACCTTTCCAGGCTGATAGAAATTCATGACTCTTTGCCATCTGTTTTTAAATTTGTTTAGATTGGGTGGTGATGATGAGTTACTTCTGCTCCTGAGGTTTTCAGGTTGTTCATTTGTCATCTATTCCTATCAGTGTTAACACCAAGGAAGAGTTTAAGGAACCAGCATTTTACAGATTTACAGATTCCTTCACTTTACTTCTGTATTGAAATTTTGAAACTTTTATGTATACACATATACCAGTGAAGGCTTTCATAAAAATTAAGGCTTGCTTATGTCAGCACAAACAAAGCTTGAAGTCTGCCTTTATGAACAATCTAGACATTTTTGTTTCCAATATTCCTTATAAATCTGTTTATTTGTAAGTGACTGAGGTTGGCACCAAGAAATAAGCAACGAGGGCCCAGGGTGTGGAATAAAACCTGTTATTTGCTGTGTGGTTTGCTCATTTCCTTTGTTCGTGTTGTGCCAGACCCTATTACAGCTGTGTGGAGAAACTGTCCCTCCTTTCTTTACTTTCCTTTTCTTTCCTTTCCTGCAATTTCAGCATTAACAGCTTGCTCTTTTCTCATACTAAGCTTTGAATGTGAAAAAAAAAAAGCCTGAAACCCATGAATGCTGCATCAAGATTTTCTGATACATTTGTTCTCAAATCACTATCATCTTAAAAGTTTCTGTATTAGTGGACACATTTTATGAACCTTGAGGTCTATTTCACTGTAAAGTTTTAACATATCCTAAAGCTTTTTATTTTATCTGAAGTAAGACAGTTTAAAGGCTGTCAAAATACACTTTTTCCCCCTCTGCAGATATTGTAACTCAGATTGAAATGTTCTGTGCATTTTTACTCACTATGTTTAAACACCTAAAAAGACCAGTTTATTCTGTTTTTGTGTTGATTGGTCAGAACTAGTAACTCAGCTGCTCTTACTATTTATAAAACAGATATTTAGAAACATTTGGTTTGATATTGACTTTGTTGTTTCCAATAGCTTGTTTAAAGTAATGTTAATCAACTGTTCCCTAATGCATCAGATAAATGACAGCAACTCAGTCAAGAAGTGGCAGCAGGGGCGGATTTACCATTAGGCAAAACTAGGCAGTTGCCTAGGGGCCCCATGTTCCTGAGGGGCCCCATAAAACTCCTTTTACATATATGGTTAATACAGCTATTACATATTTGTGACATTAATTATGTTTTTGATAAAAATCCTTTTGCTAAAACGCCATCAGAATGTTAATGGGTCTGTTCTATCTGTTGTCTTCTCAATTCAGAGGGACCCATGCCTGTCTATGCCTAGTGCCCCAGATATCCTAAATCCACCACTGAGTGGCAGGCCACATAAACTGACAGAGCAGGCTCAGGAGATGCTTAAGTGCATGTTGCAGAGAGGAGAACTTTCTGCAGCGTCAATCCCTAGACTCCTG
This sequence comes from Cyprinodon variegatus, assembly GCF_000732505.1. Lineage (NCBI taxonomy): Eukaryota > Metazoa > Chordata > Actinopteri > Cyprinodontiformes > Cyprinodontidae > Cyprinodon > Cyprinodon variegatus. Next base: position 262,585 of record NW_015151135.1, read on the forward strand.
TAAACTTCATGTGGCCTTCAGGGTTTGCATAATGGAGCAGCTGCATCCAAGCAATACATCACCAAGTGTAACATAACGCGTCAGATGCAACAGAGTCTCTGGAGTGACAATTCGGGCTTCTTCAAAGGACGTCTGAATCTGATGGAAGAGGCGTGGCTCAGTGTTGCTAGAAAAACGATTCTTGTCTGACTGCATATTCCCAAGTGTTAGGATTGGGGAAGGGGGGATCGAATTATGATGGATGGTTGATTCTCAAGAGTTGGGCTTGTCCCCTTCGTTCCTTTAAAGGTATGCATCCTCACTACCAACTCGTAAAATATTGATGTTGGTACCCCGCTCATCATTTATTGATATGGTGAGTGCATGACGGATTGCAGCAGGAACTCTGTAAAATTTCTCTGTATTGCAAAGTAAAAAGACCTAAGAGTAACCGATCCCTTACCCCAAACTCCAAATCTAAATAAACACTAGCATTCATGTTACCATAAACTCCTTAAGCTACAAAGTATAGCTTTGTAGGCTCAAATAAAAAAAATAAATGGTCATGTGCATGCGTGACACAAAGTCTGCTACCTGTAATTTATGAAGAGAGGGGTATTCCGGTCGCTTCACTATGTGACACGTAGGGAGCTTTGACTAAGTGTCAGTATTTGATGAGTTGAGAGTTAGAAATTGTTGGCATACCAAGACATTTTGGATAAGACGCTGCTCCCAACTTTGTTGGAACAGAGTGGAGTTGCCCCTTCCTCTTCCAACATGACTGTGCATCAGTGCACAAAGGAAGGTCCATAGCCATCCAAGACATGGATGGCAGGATGAACTTGACTGACCTACACAATGTCCTGACATCAACCTAATAGAACACTTTTGGGATGGATTAGAGAGGAGACTGAGAGCAAGATTGTCGCTTCCAACATTAATGTGTGAACTCACCAATGCGATTCTGGAAAAATGGTAAAAAAAAAAATGGTAATAAACATGCCTCTAAACAATGTGGACATCTTGAAGCTGTTCTAGCAGCAAAGGCTGGACCAACCCCTTATCAAACTCCCATGGATTAGGAACGGGATGTCACTTAAGCTCATATATGAGTCAACTTTGACTTACAGTGTATACAGGGCAGTGTATACAAAACTAAATTTCTTTTTGTACAGCTCTCATGACATTTTCATGGCAGCATAGTGTATCATCTATGAAGACTCCCTTTATCATATAAAGCATTTTTGAAAAGTAAGGTTTTCTTAGTGAAAAACTGTGAATTTGCTAAAAGTCAGTATAATATGGTTTTATACATCTGGTTATATCTATGTAATGTTGACCTTAAGTGGTTGTTTTACTCCCTGGTTGTTTTCTTCTCTTATTTTTTGGTTCTAAATCACAATTACTCACAATAGTGTTGGGATGATTGTATTTTAGCCCTTATGGTTATCGGAGGAAATGTGCATATCAAATCTCTTCTTCTGACATGTTTTTCTAAAATATATTCCATTTCATCACGGCCAAATAGACAAGAACCACAATGAAAAGAGAAAATTGTTTTTCTGTAAGGCCCATTTTCAATAGTTTATCTTTTTTCTTGTAATTTATATGTTTCTATTTAGGAATGTTTTTGTTCAGAAACTTGTTTAAATTTGCCTTCACCTGCACTTTTCTTTCTGGTTTTGTATATTTGGGAAATCCTTCAAATATACAAATTTGTCAGTCTGTGTGTGTCATTTGATTATCTGTGATCAGTCCAGATAGTAATAACAGGTACAGTAGAGAAACTTGATCCCAAGGGATACCTTGGACAAAGGGAATATTTTCTTCTCGTTAGTTTTTGATCTGCCCTGGGATCTTATCCCAGTGGCATGTGCTCAGTCCCCAGAAAACACCTAAGGATTAGTTATGCAGACAAACACTTGATCCTTTTGTCCTCTCCTGCTCCATAGAAACATTACTTATAAGCGATACACCTAGATTCTTAAACGTCTCTGAGACAGAGATTGAGCCCTGTGTCAGAGTAACATTTAATCATTTTCTGGTTTAGAACCATAAGCTGACTCATCTGCAAACAGCTTAATGCAGAGAAGGTCATGGCCTGACAACATAGCTACACGTTCCCAAACCAGACGTCAGTTTCTCCATTACTATGATTTGAGGTGATTTCCATGAAAACCACAAACAGGATTAGGAACGAGACTATCCCAGGCAGAGTCCAACTCAAACCAAAGAGGTTAGAGTCTGAGACAAGAATTTGGACAAGACTCTTGCCTTGGATCAGATAGGCCTTAAAATAGACCCAGGTACCCAAGATTCCTAAAACAGCCCCAACAAATATGGGAAACAATTTTAAGACTTCTATAGATTCACAAAGAATAGTATGGTCTGAAGAAGCATACTCTTATGACCAAGGTTAACAGGACAAATTTCTAAATCTGAGATATGAAGATCCGTTGTCGTAGCCAACTCTCCAGAAAAGAGGTCTTCAACACTGGGCTTCACAAAGGTACTGTAGTGGGATTGGTAGATTTTGTTTGTACTCTGCGGACATTTCTCTCTGCTTTCATCACCTTAACCAAGTGTGGTGGGTATTTATATTTAAAATTTATCCAATTGGCCTTCAAAGTCAATACATTGTATAATCAACTTTTGCTTTACTTACAGTTGGATGTAAAGTCTATGGATTTTTTCAAACATTCACCCTAACCCCTAAATCCCTCAGTCACTATATAGAGTGGGGACTATATAGTGGACTTTGTTGTAAACTCAGTTAACTGACAATTCAGGCAGATAATCACAAATTTTCTCCCCCCATTGATCATGTAACTCTGCCTCTCAGCATAGTGCCTGCGCCATCTTTGTTATTTCTCCTCACCACAAAAAAATCCTACGATGCTTTTTATGGAGAAACCCTTGTAAAGCATTATGGGTTATATCTGCTCATTTAGTGACCATGTAAGATCACTACTTTTCAAGGTTCATTGCTGGAAATTTTGAGCCCACTACTTTTTCATCCACTAGACATTCGGACACTCATCTAAAATGGCGTAAGAACTGTATAGTGCCCTATATAGGGATTATGGTGGACATTCTGGCACAGCCTATGTCTAAGTCTTTGTCTCTACTATCTTACCTTACCTGGGCCCAATTAGGTTGGATAAACCTTGTTCTAAAAGTATCACTGTTCAGCTTTTTAAACAGATTCATAGTTGGGTTTAGGTCTGACTAGGACATTCCAACACATTAGATATACTCAAACTAAACCATTTTATCGTAGCTCTGACTATACGTTTAGCCTCATTATCCTGTCGTAAGTGGACACTTGCAACAGCTTGATGTTAACGGCAGTCTCAAGATTTTCTTCCATGATTTTCCAGCTTTTAGCTCCATCTATTGTCCCATCAACTTTGACCAACTTCCTTGCCCCATTTGAAAAAAAAAGCCTCACCACAGCATGATGTTGCCACCACCACACATGCAATTAATGTGTTTAGGGTGTACATTCATTGATGTAATGTGAGATTGTTTTAAATACAAACATTTAGATATCAACAAACCTTTCTTAAAGTTTTATTTTTGCAATAAATGTTCCATCCATCCATCCTCTTCCACTTATCCGGGGTCGGGTCGCGGGGGTAGCAGCTTCAGTAGGGAGGCCCAGACGTCCTTCTCCCCAGCCACTTGGGGTGATGTACAGAATCGGTTACAAAGGGCAACCTTGGCGGAGTCCAACCCTCACTGGAAATGAGTCCGACTTACTGCCGGCAATGCGGACCAGGCTCTGACAGCGGTCATACAGAGACCTAACAGCTTTTATTAAAGGGCCTGGTACTCCATACTCCTGGAGTACCCCCCAAAGGACCCCCTGGGGGACACGGTCGAATGCCTTCTCCAGATCCACAAAACACATGTAGACTGGTTGGGCAAACTCCCATGCACCCTCCAGAATCCTGCTGAGGGAGTAGAGCTGATCCAGTGTTCCACGGCCAGGACGTGGCTCTTGGAACAATAAATGTTCCATCATATTAAACTCCAACAGAGCACAATGACATTTAAAGCTACTAACAGAGGTGTAATAAGTGATCAAATTCTTACTTGAGTAGTTCTCTAGTAATACTCTAACTCTACATTTTATTCAGTACAAAAGTAAAATGAAGTATTTGTCCTAAAATTAAGTTCTTGTCTTAAATTATACAAAATAATCTTTAAATACTTAAAAAAAACACACAAAAGCATTCATCTTCCTCCTTTACTGGGTTTGTAAAGAAAACATAAAAAAGTTTTAGATTTAAATCTCAGATAGGACAGTATCAATTAAACCGAACAGAACTCCCACATGAGCAGCTGAATATATTTAGAGGGCTTGTTTTGACAGCTTTAAAATAAAACTTTTAAAAAAATCCTTATGTCCATTTCAAAAATCTAGTAATAGGGAGATGGGTAGGAATGTCTTGCATCTTAGAATCTAATATTTCATCTTTAATATTTGCTAACCCCCTGTCATCACAGATGTCGCTACTAGTGTTTTTTTTATAAACAAACTGGGCTCCAAATGGACAGATTCTCTCACACTTTTGATTTCCATCCTGTTTTGTGGCTGCTATGTCACGTTTTTACTGATATCTATAAAAGTAACGACTCAGTCTTGAGATGGTAAGGAATAGAGAGTGGGCTTCAGATATAAGTGTATAAATGTACGGAGTAACCTCAAAAACACCTCAAAAGAAAGATAAGAACAGAGTAAAATGCAGAAAAGAAAAGTAACAAAGTAGTTTTACTTCGTTACTGGACACCACTATCTGCTCAATGACAAAATGCGAGAAAAGATGACAAGGTAATAATGCATTTTTAAAGCTCAATGTGTTTCTGAAAGCAAGAAAAACGTGTCACAGCAACCTAACATCTCAGTGTGTTATCGCAGAATGTTGCATTCCTCATTAGCATTCTTAGATACTATCTATCAGGGCAGCAGACTAAGCATCTGTGACGGTATCCATTCCCACTGTCCCTGACAGATGAGTCATGTTTTCTAGTGTCCTCTGGGCAGTCCACTTAACTCTCTGAAAAGAAGCCTTTACTCTCCACTTTCTCTTTGTTTGGACTTTTATCAGACCTGTCAGTCTTCATTCTTTATCTTCACACGACTCGTCTACTGGCTGTTTGACGCTGGCTCATTTATATCAAAGGCTCTTGTTTTTAGGCCAGAGGGCACATCCCTTGTCTGAATTAGCCAAATGCTCATACCTCTGAGAAAAATTTAATGAATTGGGGTCAGTAGCACTAGTTCTAGTAGCGACTTCCATCTTGCAATGTTTTCTTTCCATCTCAGAGTAATCATTCAAGTTTTGACCGTTATTTGGCACAGTGTTGTCTGAAGCCTGAACTAATCACACTATTATGACCCAGGTAGGACACAGTCATATTTGGAACATCTACTGGTTTGCAGGAATTTCATGCAGCCTGAGCTGATGGTGATTAATTACAAGGGAGGGAGTTTCTGTCTTTGTGATTGACGTTAACGTACCACTCCCGGCAGGGTTTGCAAATGAGCCTCTGAACACGTCCCAAATCTTAAAAAAGATATGCTTCTGTCTTTGGGACCGTCTGGTAGTGAAATGATTTGACACCATCTGGCAGATGGCAACAGTTAGAATCAATGCCATAGATTTAAATAACGTCATCCAGTTTGATTTGGTTGGCATCAACAAAGTAAACACAAAGGTTTTTTAACAGCCCTGAAGAAAATTGCTGCCAGAGCAACATATTGTGTCATGCATTAATCATCTAAAAGTCTTCTTTTTCCTTATGATGTCACTTAAATCAAATTAGCTATAAAATTCAATATGTATTATAGCTAACAAATGGTGATTAGGCTCATGAATAAGCCTGTTGTGCACTTATCATATACATGTGTGTGACTTTGTGTCATTAAGAAATTTGCTTTTCCCCCTCGGTACTCTGTGCACGAGTTTGCATGTCTGAGAATATTCAGATGTTAATTCATTATTTTTTTCATAATAATCCGGATCCACTTCTGCATATGAATCATATACATCTCATGCAAGGTCATGCACATGTGAATTTTCTGGAAAACTAATCATGTAGAATTAATGCAGCATAGCTGCTTGTACCAACAAAGAGGTACTCATAGGTTAAGTACAGATGCTAGATTCACAAATTGGATTTTTCCATTGTGTAGTTACAAACCCTTAACTTTATTTAGAGTAGAAAGGGCAGTACCAATTACCAGCAAGCTTCAGGCACAATTTTCTGCTCAAGGGATTAACCACAGTTTATGCTTTTATTTCCCTGGCAAGGTGACCGCAAAGGGAAGGAAAGTTTCTGAAAGGCAAGGTTGCAAATAAAATGACTCTTTACTTGGACTGCACCCATCAGTGTTATTATTGTGTGATATTTTATTTACTCTATGCACGCAAAATGTCTTTTGGGTTCTGGTTTATGCGGATTTCAAATATAATACCACCAGGGCCACATGAAGACAGTCATGATTTAAGCATTATGGACATGCTTGACTTGATACTTTCCACAGCAGTCTTTAGAAAAGGACAGCAATTGCCCCAACCAATGAAAGGGGATCCTCTTTGTAATTAAAGCCAGTAGAAAATTGGATCATTTTTTGCCTGGACAGCTTTCACATTCCAGCTTAATGTGCCATTGGAAGCTTTTGAAGTTGCTGTCCTGGCAGTCCTAAATTATACCTTTCATCAGCCAATCATAAGAAAATGGCAACCCGACAGTCCCAATCACAACTTACTTTTTAGTTGGAGTCCGTATAATCAAGAGCGAGTGCAAAATTCCTCCAGCAAATCAGCTATGAATGCTTGGCTTGCAAGTGCTTTATTATAACCCATAAAATGGTTTCCGTATAAAATCAAAATGAAACTTTTCCTTCATTGACCAAAAATTCATCATATGTAATTATCTTTTTGCTTTTCTTTGGTTCAAATAATTACCTTTCCAGTGAACCATGTGTAAAGCTGCTTGTTCGAATCTAAATCTGAAGTCTCTCTTGATGCAAACTGTCTTTTAAGCAAGAGACTGAAACAGATCCTGGAAGAACATTTTCATGTTTGCCTTATGATCTTGGGACGTTTTGCTGTGGCAACTGCAACATTACGGATCAAGGTTGTGGGGATGAAGTGTGCTAAATACCAATAGGAAAGTCCTGGAAGAAAATAAGAAAAAGGATCACTTGAATGAAACAGAATGAGGTTTCTGCACAATTAAACAATCCAGAGGGTACAATCTTTCACATGTAAAATTTGTTTGTGTGTGTAATGGAAAAATGTTGTTGCCTGCTAAACTCTAATGACTGTCATGAGACTTTAGCAACCAACAACATTTTCCATTACACACACACACACACACACAAACCACATGTTTTACTTATTTCAATTAAAAAATGAATGAGTATTTTAAAAACCCAGTGCCACTCAAAAGTATTTCCACACTGTAGCACAACTGCAAATGCAACAAGATACAGCTGTCCACCGAATCTGAGTGGAGAGCCGCACACATCCACATCTCAGGTGGGAACATTTGTTGAAACCACAACAACAGTCGTTTACAAATTGGAGTAATTGTTGAAAAAAAAAGAAAAAAAGGTTAACAGACGTCCGGTTAAATTTTTGCAACACGCCATGTAAAGGACACAGCAAATAGAAGAAGACAGAGAGACCAAAACGTTACTTTATCTGTTTATTCGAACTTCTATTTAGGGTGAACTTCATATCGCTGTTGTCATTGTTATTATTGCAGCTTCATGCTTCACAACTACCTTTACTAGCAGGGACGGGACAGAGGGCCAGAACAAGAAAGAGAATGTTGGAGTTAGATTCAGGACAATAGAGTTCAACTCAAATGATAGTGTGTCAGGGATCAGAACAGAGGACAAAGTACTCAAGGCAGACAGACAGTCATATATTTCAAAAAGTGTTTATCAAAAGAAATGGATCTGCAGTAACAGCAAGGATGTCTAAGGCCGGAACCTCTGGTCTTATAGTTCAGGCTGTCCCCAGAGGACGAGGTAGGTTCCAGCCGGTCGCGGTGGGCGCCACCCAGAGAGTCCCAGACACTGAAGTCCCGGAGGATGGAGAACATGTAGGAGAACAGATCCGAGCTGATAAAGGAAGGCAGAGTAATTCAGAGGGCGAAGCCAAAGCTGGTGTCGAGGACATGCTCAGAATTCAGAACCAGGAGATCAGAAGTCCGAAGATTTTCCGTAGGTAAATCCAGAACGGTGACTGGAATCGTTCCAAGATCGGTTAACACATAGAATCCAACAGGAATCAGAAGACAGGTCAGGTAAACAGATAGGAACAGGGACAGGAAGACTCAGTGGTCCAAAGACAGATGGGTCAGGATCAGGCAATACGTAACATAAGCTACGTTTACATGCACAAAATTTCCCCGATCCGATCCAAACCTTGGTTGAATCGGAAATTCAAAATCTCCGTTTACATGGACACTAAATGAAATGATCCGATCATGACGTGTGTATACATGTACCAAGCGTTGGATCAGATTAAATCTTTTAAGCATGC
>NW_015151135.1:271365-276217 GCF_000732505.1 Cyprinodon variegatus
GTCGGCGTTCCTAGACTCCTCCCGCCATGTTGTTCACAGCGAGAGCGAGAGCGACCGGTGGTTTCCTGTTGTTGACAAGGCGGAAAAACATCACACTGACGTCGCACACATGCGCAGTGAAGATTATTTTACTCTTTAGATCCGAATGGGTGTTTACATGGACGCTAATCAGAATGGCGATCGGCAAAAACCACCTCTCTCTTTCGGAATTAAATTTATTTCCGATCGGACCGAATCGGATTAGAATCTTCACGCTGACACGTTTACATGAAACATTTTTGATCTGATCAGGCCTTCAATCCGATTATTTGTGTCCATGTAAACGTAGCTATTAAGGAACGCTAGCACACTCTTACCCATGGCTCAAGAATAATCTGGCACTGATGACTGGTTAGAGGGTTGGTTAAACAGAGGCAGAAGCAGGTGGATCAGATGAAAGGTAATGAGAAACTGGGGACAGTTAGGCAGGTGAATGAAATGAGTAACCCAGCCAGTCATCAGCGTCAAGATCATGACATAGTGTCGTTATTAAAGGGCCTAAATCAAGGTATCAAATCAAACAACCACTTTACCCTACCAGGGAGGGTTGATATGAGGTAGAGGACAATGTTTTGGGTTCAAGGTTAAGACCAGGTGGCTTTTTTTTAGCAGCTAATCTGCTCAGAACACCAGCTTTTCTCTTTAAACTAAAGTCGTGGAAATCTGCTTTGTGCCACTGGTCTCAGACTTTGTTCAGGCTTCAGAACTGGGGTGGTGTGGCATTGTCTTGAAATGGGTAGCACACAGACAAGAAGAGGTTGCATTGCTTTGAAGGGAGGTGTTTTTCCTCAGAGTGAGAAGAAAATAAAAACTCAAAACAAATTAATACCCATGTAGTTCTCTAACAATTATTTCGTCATATGTTTGCCTAAAGGCAACTTTGATAGGCTTAAGAAAGCCTGATTAAAAGCTTTGGATGGCCTAGTTAAAGTCGAGACCTAAATGCAACTTATATTTAAATCTGGACTAGGTTTTTGAAAGCACACTGACTCATGAGGAGTAAAAATACATCCTACTATTTAGGATGTTTTTCTTATTTACTTTGAAGCTTCAAACATATTACTCCTTTTATTTTCCAATAATTCTCAACATTCTAATTTATCCATTAAAGTGGTGTGTAATGGGAAATTTAAAAGAAAAATGATTGGAGTAAAATTTAAAGTTATGGTGTATTACTCCTATTCCTGCTAGTTTGGTCTTTCTTGCTGTTTCTCCAAAATTTCTCACTCATAATAAAGGAATGGAGCTGAATGAATATAAACATAAATAAGACTCATTGGCAAAAAAGGGTCATTGTTGCAGGAGAAGTATTACGTTGGGATCTTCTGTTGTTTTTTAATACATTTTGCAGAAACATAGCAAAACTGGGAAAGATTGGCTGCAAGATAACTAGCCAGCTTTTAAAGTATTTTAAACCTTTTTCAAGAACTTCAATCAATAGCTATTATTATGTATAATGAAATATATCTAGTTTACAGCCATGTTATTTTACCTTAACACAAACAGCTCTCCTTAGAGAACCTGAACTGAAACATCAACTAATTTGAGTTCCAGTACTGTTCTCAGCCCAAGTGTTTAGCAAAGGCTGGGATCTTATGTATTTATAAATAGGCAAAAGCAAAACAAAGAAAAAAGATCAAGAGAAAAGCTAAGAGATGACTGAAACCATATGGCAAAGATGAGGCCAAACCCATCTTGTGACCATGTAGCTCATAGCCCCACCCCCAAAATGCTATTGTGTCTCCTGTCACCGCCCTTCGAGTAAGTCTGCAACTCGAGAAGGTCAGTCGGTGGCTGGAGCCAAGAACGAATTGATTGTGATTTTCAGAAAGTACATGGAGGATCTGAGGAGGAAATGGTTTTGACTCCAAACACTCAATTACATGTAATTACAATAATTCAACCCTGGGGGGGAGATGGTTTATTCCATTTTATTATGAGGTTTGCCCTTTCATGTCTCACTGGGAGGGGCAGAGACAGGGACCATGTGAAACAGATACTCTGCCCCTCACATGACGGATTTTATCCCTCCATCTTATAGTCTGCAGGGGTTAAACCCATAAGCAATTATTTTTTTCTCAAACTGATCTTGGAATAAAAGCTAGGTTTTTCACATAAACTAAAGATCCATTGTTTTGCAGCAAAGACAGAAACTTCAGAAAGCAGAGCGTCTGAAACAATTTAGATAATTGGAATATTACTGCTCAGGGGGGACAAGGGAAGCAGGGGTGTATTTTAAGGATTCACAGAGGATACAGGAGATTTAAGATAGTAGGACCTGGCACAGAAAACATCAAGAAACCTACATTTTCCATGTCATTATTCGACATAGTTTGTTTATGTCAGAGTGATTTAATTTGTGTATTCTATGTGTCTGGTTAGTTAAACGTGTTAATTCACAGTTAAATCATAATTTAACTAAGACAACATGAAGATTTTTTTTTTTTTATCCAAGTCCTCTTTCCACTAAAGCTCCTACTTTTTTGTTTTTGTTTTTTGCTACTCATTCTGAAAATGATCAGGACCTTTTTTTTTTTTTTTTAAACTAGGCTAACAAACAACTGCACTACACCTTCTGTCCAGCAGGTGGCAGTAATAAGAACAGTCAACTGGTTTTATCTTTTACTCTTAGGCCCCGTCCACACGAAGCCAAACCCTGGCCTAAACGCACAAATTTTTCACCAAACCAGCCTCTCATCCACACGAAGCCGGCGTTTCGGGGGTCTGTAAATGATCTTTTTTTTATTCAGCCTTCAGAGTGGGAAGATTTTGAAATGCCGTTTTCGCGTTTCCATCTTTAAGCTCTACACGCATGCGTCATAGCGTCGCCTCTAAACACGCATGCGCGACACAGTATCACAACAATGGCGCCGTACTGTGTTGAATGGTTGCTGCTAATGCTACTCACCCTGCTGTCGGGCTTACAACAGAATCTTCTTCTTCTGGAATATCTCCAGGAAGAACAGAGCAATATCGACGACATAGTTCAGCACCTGAATTTGACTGAACCACGAAAATCGATCCGCAGGGCAACCATGTATAAATATTAGTGCGCATGCCCAACATTTCGTCGCCTATTTTTGCTTTGGCACCACAGGGCCACTTATAGGCCTGGCATACATTTTGCAGCGTTTTCATGGATTCGTGTGGACGCTCACATTTATTTTACGTCTCCGTCTTTACGACAAACGTTTTGGAAAATATTAGCGTTTCGTGTTCGTTTTGACTTCGTGTGGACGGGGCCTTAGAGCCATATAATTAAGTTCTAAAACTCTTTAAACCTCCTTTAATAGACATTAGATTTTGTTGATTTCGTTTCACCTGATAATAGTACATGACCCGCTTTAGAGTAATGCAGTTAATGTTTCTGTTTCTTTTGAATCTCTGGAATCATTTTACTCAAATTTATTGTTTACCGAATCATTAAGTGCATGCAATTAGATTTTATGTTCACCTGCATTTTAAAAAGTCCTTGAGTGTAGTTTTGGTGTCATATTTATAGAGCTTTAACTGCATTGTCTGTTACTTTACTATTAGGATAGACTATTAGCATGACCTTAGTGTCATCAAGTGTGTCGCAGTTAAACCAGGTAATAATATCAGCGGGACTTTTCAGGCTCTCGTATTACTTTATGGAAGTTTTTCTATGGAAGTCACTCAGCTTAAATGGAAAGACGAAAAAATCCAACTCTATTGGGTGAAGGGAATCAGCTCCATTGATGGTTGCCAGCATGTATGTCTGGTATCTTTACCAGACACACAACCAAACTAGTTACTGCAAGCTATCGGCAAAAGTTATCTAGGAGCACCAGACGCTGTTGTGTGAGTTAGAGAAAGCAGATTTTTTTCCCTCATCAGTCGCTTTGACTGAAATTAGAAAGTGACACAACATTATAGAGCATGGGTATGGTTATAAATAAAAAAAATGCTTCAGAAACACAAATTGCTATATTGACACAATGGATAAGATTCCTGCAAGAATACAGAGTTTTATGATGGTGGCTCAGAGATCTGACAGGCAGAGATGAGAGGAATGTTTGCACAGTTAGAACACAGGAGGTGGGGGTGCAGCCATGTTTTAACCACAGATGCAGGGAGATGACCCACCTTATGAGCTACCAACATTATATGAAGAGAAGCCTCTGGTTTACTGACTAAGATTGATGTTTTTCTTTCAGACTGAATTGTTTGAAGAAGTTAGAAGTTTGAGCCATCTCAAATCAGTTGTTAACAAATTCATCTGGATTTATGCTAAATGAAATCACCCAGAATCTGCTATCCCTACCAGGGCTCGATTTTAACCATTGCCCGATCGCCCGGGGCAAGTACTTTTTATTGTCGGGAGAGTACAAATTTCATTGCATTTGCCCGACAGGCGAGTGCAGTGATCGCCAAAAAAATATTTATCACTCAAAATTACTTTAAAATCACCGACTTTCGCTGAAAACAACCCAGCCGGCGCCATTTTTGTTGTTTTGTACACATTCTCGCATGATTTGAAAAAGACGCGTGATTTGAAAAAGCCGCGAGATTTTCCGCCAGATTTTTGTCAGCCTAGTAGTTACCAAAATGACAAACAAGCTAGAAAGCGCTATCATGTGGCAGTCTTCAGTACAGTGGTCATACATTAAAAAATTTTCATTAATTTTTTTTCTCCCAGACATTGGAGAGGTGCATCTAAATGTTATAGAGCTAAACATGTTAAATTGGTGACCTGTTATGTTATTCTTATTGTCTTGTTGACCCACTAGCGGGTCCAGCTGCTACATGACCTCGTAGTTTTACCAAACCCCCAGTATTGATGTAAAAAACA
>NW_015151135.1:276645-279137 GCF_000732505.1 Cyprinodon variegatus
TAATATTTCAGGCAGGGTCAAAGCTACAATGGTGCTGACACCAGAAAACCATTCTATGACATCTTACCTTTACAGACGTACCAAAGGTTTCTTCTTAAATCTAATAGCTTTGAGGCTATAAGTTATTTACTTTTGTGTGTTTTTGTCAGGCAGAAATTTATTTATATACCCTTAGGGTGCAAGAGGTTAAAAGTCAGGGAATTCTGAAATTATGTAAGACTGTGGAAACCCTGTATAAAATAACTGTATAATGATTCTCGAGAAAAGTCACATTATATTATTAGTATTATCTTGTATAAACATACTGTGACTCAAAAATAAGTTATTCATTTGTGACATTGACTTCTATCTTATCTGATTTTTCTTAAGGTTTTAACCTGTCAAGTTTTTTTTTAGATTTTTAACATTTACGATTAGTATTTTTCCCAAGCACACAACAGTTTAAAGCAAAGTTTAGTTTGAAAAGAATGTGCAGGAAGGATTGAAAGGCACGTTAACACAGTAATGTAGGCTTGAGTTCATTATCTGAGGCATGCATATACACACCAGGAACCTGTAAAATTAAAAAATACTGAATACATTTAAAAAACAAAAATGTTTCATTGATATATATACAAAAATGAATATTAGGAACTATATTTATCAAACATTATACTGGGCAATTAAAAATTGTTTCTGGGCAAATGAAATGTGAAAGTCACTTGCCCTTTGGGTAAGTGGTAAAAATCCTTAACGTCAACCCCTGCCTACTGTTATGTGCTCTTTGTTAGGAATACAATCATTAATGATGTGTGAGTATGTTAATCCCTCATAATACCTGCCTGTTGCACGTCAGAACTCATGTTTTCCCAACTTGTTTATCTAAGTTCCTCTGTCCAGACATACAGTTATCGTTTTTGATTATGTACATAACATAGATCTGAGATTGAAATGGGAACATGGACAGAGTGGATGATTCTTAACAGTGAGTTTTCTGTGTTTTTTATATCAGACACTCTGTAATATTTTGATATGGCTGGAGCCATAGATGTCTCCTCATCTGCAAACAAGTATGATGTAATAATGTGATCATGTGACATACTGTAGTTGCATAAAATTATTCTTGAATTGGGAATCGTGGCTACTTAACGGGATGTGAGCCTCGTTGGTAAGCACAGCTTTCTGTAACTTAAAGCAACTTCTCTGATTAAGTAAGATTATAATTTCTGTCTAAATCTGTTGTCATGTCTCATGGTTATTTAATACATATACATTATGAAGTGTCATTTAAAGAGTTGGTCCTGAGTTATCTCTTTTAAGGGAAAGAACAGGTGTGAGAAAGCTTCAAGGTGTAAACACAGAGCTTTCCATGACATTATAGAAACTGTTTCCTGTGTAAAACTGTAATAATTCAGGAGTATTTGGTTGTTTTTATGTAGAAAATTCATTAGTTTTTGAGATCTTTAGTTATGATGATCCTTCTGACACTGATATATTCGACAAAAAAAACCCTAAAATGCAAGCATTTACATTTTCCTCAGTGAGTTTACTTGTTATTTTTTTCAGATGCAAAATGCATTTGGAGGATGAGCTGAGTTTGGCAGCTTTCACTGTAGCCTCTACTGTAGAAATAAACATACCAACTTATTCACCATCAACAGCAGACCCACACCACCACCGCCACACCCAGGCGGGACGCTAAGAACTCTGTGACTGATGGTCAATCATCACTTTGTTTCTGGGCTTTCTGAGACTTTCCTCTCTGAAACACAGGCTCCGTAATGAGGCTAAATCACAGGCATGGGCAGGGAGGAGGCTTTAAAATGCAGAAAGCTCTTGAACCAGAAAATGATCAAGGGGGCTTAGGCATAGCACTGTGGCTGGAAATTTGCCATGAATTCAGATTTTTAACATGAGCTTTTGAGGACCCAGCTCTCTGGCTTTACATTGCTCCTGATTCCAATCCTCTTTAGTTTCTTTTTATTTTTATGTTAAACACTTAGTTTGACAAAAAAGTCAGTAGTTTTGGAAAAAAGTGGACTAACGCCAACCTTCGTCTCCTTTTTGAAATAAGCTAAAAAACAAATCTACTGGTCAGACAGTGGCTCCCGAATGAGGGGACAGCTCCGTTAAAATGCAAGGTTTTTTGTGAGATGGAAAAAGAAACTTTTTGTAAATCCCTTCAAATCTTTTTTCCATCTTTACTGCAACATGTATACTGTGCAATTCAAGTGGAAAACAAAAAATATGTTTTATAGAAAGAAAATTAGGGAACAGAAAGCTGAAAAAAACTTGTTGCACAAATGTTCCCACAACTAAAACTAGAACTATTGATACTGATAATATTAACAGTAGTAATACTTAACTAATTATCTATATCTATATCTTAAGTATTCAGTTTTCTTAAGTTAACAGTTCTATTGATTATTAGAAGTGTGTTTAAGTAGAAGTAAGGTTCAGCTTGGGTTTTGAAGCCATAAGCTAATTTTCATCCTCCACTTAAAGACATACAT
>NW_015151135.1:280455-284911 GCF_000732505.1 Cyprinodon variegatus
AGCATAATTGTAAAATGTTAAAAGTCATACGTCCTGCTAAAAAGAAATGTTTTTAATCCTTTTTTAAAAGTCTGAATAGTCTGTGGTTCCCTCAGATGATCAGGGAGGGCATTCCAGGTCAGAGGAGCGGCAGAGCAGAAGGCACGATCGCCCATGGTGCTTAGCTTTGTCTTGGGGAGAAAACACAGCAAAACTAAAAGATATGCCGCAATTTTCTGAAAAGTAAAGTTCTCCATGTGACAAAAGGCTCCAGTGTTCAATATTAGTCTGGACCAAAGAGTATGGTTGAGTAACAAGCCTTTACCTTGTAAAGAAAACATCAGGGCATAGCAAAATTCTGATAGTATGATTAAACATACTACAGTTCTGGACTACAGTTCTTTAGAGAAGGTTTGGCAGTTAAATAACCCTGATGATGGCAGCCTCAAGCTCTAAATTCACAACTTACTTCAGGTCAAAAAAAAAAAAGTGAGAGAAACACATTTTTTGGTCCAAAACATTCAAATTTATGCTAGAAAGCAGAAGATTAACTTCACTTTTCAGCATAATTTTAAGCTGTAAAATAAAATCAGAAATCCAAGAAGGCTTTAAATTAGTGTTGCACCGATGCCATTTTTTTGACCCCGAAACAGATACTCAATACCTGGCTGTGCAGTATTGGCCAATACTGATACAATACCGATACCATCTTTTGAAATTGATGTGTGTGTTTATATGAAAAACTGCATACTACTTGGATGTAAAATTATTGCTTTATCAAGCTGCTGCCTACCTTTGAGAAGCATGAAAAAAAAATACTAATACAAAGAGAATCCAGTAGAACTTTTTATTGCCTACCTGGAATGGGAGACAATAGTTGAATAAAGTTTTGGCTCTCAAAATAATATCTGTGCCCTATTTGTTGCTACTCACCGATACCACCATTTTAGTGAAGGATCGGGGCCCCTCCTGATACTGGTATCAGTGCAACACTACTTTTAATTGTCTAGAATCAAACACAAAATCTGATCTCCTGAATAAAGCTGTGGACAAAAGATGTCTTACACTCTAGAGCAGAGTAAACAGACAACTAGTGCTGGTTGATAGAATTTAATCAAAGATGGCCAAATATTAAAAGCAATAAAAAATGCTTTAACTATATGTTTGTTTCTGGACTTGCATGTTTATGAAATCAGGATCAGAGACATCTTGTTTTTAATTCTTCTGCAGTTGTTTTCTTAAAATGCAATCTTGATGCAATTGGTTGTTTTTTCTTAATAGAAACTTTTATCCAGTCTAACTGTAGTTTCTTTCTAAAGCCAGGCACACACTGTGTGATATTTTCATACGTTGCACGCAGCTACAGCCCAAACTCTACGACGAAACCGCAGGGTTTAAAAGTTCACAGCTCACTATGTATGTTATCAAACAGTGCGACCTGACACTCTGATACATGTTTCATTTTCTCCCGACCTGGTCGTGAGGGGCTTATTGCCCCTCGTTACCCCAGTATACTACACGACGCAGGATGCATGATCAGACTAAGTCGGCCCGATCAAACATTTCACACACAACTGGAGAATCGGCCCGAAAATGGCAAACAAATTATACAGGGTGGGCCCTGTCTAAGGGCCTTGAGGTGACAATTCTGGGGCTATTGGGGTTATATAAATGAGCTGAATAGAATTGAATGTATTCAAAAAACTAAAAAACAAACTCTTGTATAAGTAAACATGTTTTCAGATAATCTGTCATGGCCTCTACTTTTTCAATCATTAAAACCTGACATGTTAAAAAGGGATGTGCTGTGTTCACCCTTGGTAGCCTCTGTATCTTTAAAACAAGCATTGCTCTGTTCTTCATAACATCTGACTTTTGCTTATCCTGCAAAAAAACAACACACTATTCTCACAATTTTCACCATTTCTCCTCATCTTCTTCCAGTGTGGAAGGAAAAAAAAACTGATGTGGTTGACAACGAAGGCCAAGTCTTCCCACGATTTGTCTCAATTACTAAGAAGACAAGTATCCTGGGTTAGACACAATAATACCTCTTAAACTCTCCGCTACCACTGGTCTGCGAGGAGATGCAACAAATTGTAAAGGATCCTAAAACTGCTTTAATTGTTTGTGTCTGTGGTGATCAATATGCTGTGTAAATATAAAAATTCTACAACAGAAAACTGATAAAGTGGTTTGTGACCTCATTCGGCATGTGGAAATATACTTTAGCCCTAAATAAACAGGGCTGAACCACTTGTCAGGGTCTGACATTTCATTACGATCCCAATGTTCTCATCAGGCCTCAGAACGTTAACCAACCATGAACGCTTCAATCTGCTGTTTCCATTCCAATGTTAGTTCTTTTCCCCTTCTGATCCCCGCTACTCCTCAGCAGCATATTGCCTTCCAGCCAATTAGTAAAGGCAAACAGAGCAACAACCTTTCTCTTGGCTTAATGCACTAAGTCTCCACGGCAGTAAATACCAACCGACTCTTCAAAGTATTGTCATTCAGTGGGGGCCCGCTGGCTCTGGTCTTTGTCAGAAAAAGAGGGTCCTGTCTTTGAAATGGCAGGCCTTACGAAAACCACAGCATGTTTCAGAGGGAGACAAAAGGCTGTAAGACCTATCTCAATGGCTGATGAGGCCTGATAAAGGCAGATTACAGTTAGCCTGGATTGTTCCATCAGATTTGTTTTATTGTGCACCAAGGACAGGTCAGACCACTGAGCTCACAGATGCAAATTCAAAGAGACAGACGAGGCAGTTTACTGTAAGCTGCAGAGGTGGAATAACTCTACACTTAGAGGAAATACAGGTTTTATTTAAAAATAGATCGAGGGGTCTTTGCAGATGCTCATGCAGCAATAATTTTTGCCTTTGTCTGTACATGCTGGCAGAGATCATAATAGACTTAACTTATCTAATTTTTACTAAAAAGCCAAATAATGAAAAATTGTCATTTAATTATCTACTTATCTGATTATAATCTAACACTCTGTGTTAGGAGGTTATCGAAAATTAAATTTTGCAGCCATAACAATACCTAAAAACAAAGGAAAATTAATAATTTCTAGGGCTTAGCAAGAGAATTTGCTTGTGAAATAAATAGTTTAAACCTGGGGGAGACGAACTGCTCTTTGAGGGATAAATTCAATTTCAATGTTCAGAAGAAATGTGTAAAAAAAAGTAAAGATTTATTATAAACATTTGGAAACATATGAAAACTAGAAATACTACATTAAGGAAAGCAATTAAAGCTAATATGATGCTTCATAAGAGTAAAAGAAAATATTCAAGAACTCAAGTTAGATCAATCTTTTTTTATATCAATACAATGAATGCAACAACAAATTGTTTTTGGGAGAATACTAACAATCTTACTAGGAGGAACATAAACATACGCTCAGGGAGTTTAGATCAAGGGACCTCATGAATTTCCCTGTCCTTTTACTTACTATTTTGCTGAGTCTGTCCTTGATTTTGGGAAAACCAAAAACCCAAATAAATTTTTTTGGATACAAATTCACCCTTTGAACTCTTAAAATTCAAGAATAAGGTCCCTATAAAAAAATTTAAAGATGCTTTTTTTTATCCTACTCTTTTGAAGTGGAAGTGATTTATTATTTCCAAACCTTATTTAATTAAACTGCTTTTCTAATCACCTCATGATTAGAAAATGAAGTAAAATTAGGCAGGATTTTTACTGTTTGGACCCTGATTATCCGCCTCTGCATGCCCCTTTTCATTGCTTGAATCTCCACGATGCATACCAAGAAAAAACTTGTAACCGTCGAGGCTGGGAACAGAGGCACTGTCATGATCTTGGTACCATAGGCTGGGTTTTACCCCTTTTTCTCCTGCCTTGTCTGTCTTTCCTGAATTCAGGGTCCAATGGTCTGAGCCATCTGACAGGCACAGAGACAAAAAGATAAAAAAGATCAAAAAGTTTGATATCTCAAAAGGGATTTGCCGTGAAGAGCTAGGACATCTGAGGCAGAAATCTCGGCAGGAAGAAAACACAGGTTAGTGACCAGGTTAATCTGGTGGAAGAAGAAGATTATGAATGTGTGATTCACTAACCTGGTCCTGTTTCAGTCCGTGCGCAGAGGACGAGGTAGATTCCAGTTGGTGGAATGTTGACAAGACATGGTGAAAGCTGCCCAGAAAGTCCAAGACATTGAAGCCCTGATTACTGAAGAACAGGCAGGAGATCAGATCCAAGCAGACAGAGGAAGGCATGACAATCAAGAGGGCAAAGACAAAGCTGGTGTCAAAGAGGTTCACAGGAGTCAGAAGATTAGAGATCCAAAAAGGTACGGAAGGGAAATCCAAGTTGGTGTCAGGAAGCAGTTCCAGGTTCCATAAACAGACAGAATCCAGAAGGATTCAATTACCATCCATCCATCCATCCATCCATCCATCCATCCATCCATCCATCCATCCATCCATCCATCCATCCATCCATCCATCCA
>NW_015151135.1:284980-337092 GCF_000732505.1 Cyprinodon variegatus
GGGTCGGGTCGCGGGGGCAGCAGCTTAAGAAGGGAGGCCCAGACTTCCCTCTCCCCAGCCACTTCTTCTAGCCCCTCAGGAGGAACTCCAAGGCGTTCCCAGGCCAGCCGAGAAACATAGTCTCTCAAGCGTGTCCTGGGTCTTCCCCGGGGCCTCCTCCCGGTGGGACGTATCCGGAACACCTCACCAGGGAGGCGTCCAGGAGGCATCCTAACCAGATGCCGCATCAATTAACATATCACTACAATTAAAACATTGTCAAAAACTCTTGGCAGGAAATTATTATCACTCTTGGATGACACTATGGTTGTGTCCTAATGTCCGCCCTAAACACTATATAGAGCACTATATTATGGTCACACCATTTTAGATGGGTGTCCGAATGTCTAGTGGATGAAAAAGTAAAGGACTCAAAATTTCTCACAATGCACCTTGAAAAGTAGTGATCATCCATGGTCACTAGATGAGCAGATATATCCCAGAATTCTTTCCAAGAGCTCTCCTCGCAAAGCATCATGGGATTTCTTTTGGAGTCGAGAAAGAACAAAGATAGCACAGGCACCATGCGCAAAGCCAGAGTCACATCACCAACAGAGTGCAAATATAGTGGTAATCGTCCCGAATGGTCAGTTAACTGAGTTCTCTACAAAGTCCACTATTTAGTCCCCACTCTATATAGTGATTGAGGGATTAGGAGTTAGGGTGGCAGTCAGACACAGCCAAAAAAGCTTTAAAAAAGTTTGTTTTTGTACCTCTACATGCAGTGTGGTGTTATAAGCCTGCAGTGTGTGGTGTAGACATCCACCTAGAATGGGCCAGAAAATGAGGTACGAAAGCAAAAGCTGCAGACGTGACCAAAGTATGCGCATCAAGCATAACTGAGTCTTTAGTATCTACTGCGCTAACAATGGTTGCTTGGCTTGATCACTCTTGTTTTGCTCTTAATATGAAAAAAAAAGGTCTGTTACAAACTGCTAACTCTCATATTCTGATACAGTCCCTTTGTAAATATAGTTTATAGTTCATCACATAACACCATGAGCAGAAGAAGAAGAAAAACATCAAAGAAGATTGTTTTACAGAAAAAAATCTCTGGAAGGAGGTTTTGTTTTTCAGTTCTTCTCCTACACATATGTCCATACATAAATACACAATTCTTTTTGTTATTTTTATATTATTACTATCATTTAAATGAGAAACAATTAAGTTTTCGACTTATATACATCACAGAATACAATAAAAGAGGAAAATGGTAAACAATCGTACTCACATCCATCCTGTTTAAAACCTTAATTGTCCCTGATAGCAGTTCCCTACCTATCAAGATAAGAACTTCTGTATTTCTTTCCAGTTTGTCTCCTTTTCTTTCTCTCTGTCTCCTCACTCCATTAATGATATTTGGATCTTCAGCGGGGCGGTTCCCTATGCAATTCAAATTACAGTATATAAGAAAAAAACATCAACAGCAAAGATGCTCTAGGTGTAGAAGCTAAAGGTTCATTTGATCCTTTGTCAATTTCTTCAACCATTTCATATCTGTTAATTTCTTTCTCTTGTTTTATACTTTATTTATAGACAAAAAACATAATTAAAAGGCTAAACAAATTTAGAAGTAATGTTCAAGGTCTTTCTATGTACTTTTATGTACTTATAATTTTAATCAACATTTCAACCACAATAGAAGTCAATTCTATCCATCTATTTTCCCTCACGCTTATCCAAAGCGGGGTCGCAAGAGGTGCTGGTGCCTCTCTTCAGCTTCCTACAGGCAAGAAGTGGGGTACACCCTGAACAGGTCGCCGGGTCAATTACATTTTATGCTACATTTTAGGGTCCTTTTCAACCTCTGTCTGTAAGCAAAATAATTAACTGTCTTCAAAGAATAGTATTCTACCAGCTGTAAAGCAAGGGGACTAATATATGTTACTTTACTTATGGAAATTTGTTTTATTCCAGTATTTTTCTTTGGTTATCCATATTTTAAACATGACTAACTGCAGCCTTCTCCACTGGATTCTTCTTATTCAAGCCTACCCAAATCAACGGTGAGCTAACGTTTTAACCTGCATGTGGCATTGTTCAAAGGACAGAACTTCACCATAACAACAAAAGGAAGATAATCAAACCAAACAGCATGACAAAAGAAGCATGTAGTTAAAGGAGAAAAGCTTTGTGCGTCTGTCCTTTGTGTCCCTCTGGTGTCATGTGAAAGTCTGCTGGAGGGAGCTCGAAGAATCCCAAGCATGTCACTGGTATGGGAAGACCCTGACGCCAGACCGGGCGCCGGTGCCACTGTCAATTTGTGCATCAGAAACACAGGGCAGCATAGAAGGAGGGAAACAAAAGTAGGGCTGGAAAATAAAGGAGGATGACAGGAAGGAAAGTAGCCCTCAAAGCAGAGCAGCAAGTCAGGTTCCTGAAGGTTGTGGTGGAGAAGAAAGAAGGGGAATGAATGAAGCAGATCTTGCTCCCATGTCTGACTCCTGTCTTCCGCTTTTCTGAGCTTCTAAATTTAGTTAATTGGCTGTTTTACTCTTCTCCTTTATTCACTCCCAAAGATGAGTCCAACACACCTAAAAACACAATTAACTGTTGAGAACAGTCCTCCTCCTCCCCCTCTCTGCTCTCCCCCTCATAGCCTTCATTTTGGGGCCATTTTCACTTCAAAGCCTCTCCATTATCTGCCATGTCTGAGGGCAATTAGGAACGGGCTCACTTTGAATGGCAGGCACAGCCACTGCATTATAACCACTCATCCGCTGTCATAGGGGCTTTTGTTGGGGCTGCCCACACTGATGGAGAGGATACTGGGGCCCAGGTAACCCCCCTAACACGGCACCCCCTACCCCACTTTTAGAGTGGTAAACTGTGGAGTAAAATGGTGTGTAATCAAGTGGTAGTGAAAGCTAGTCCTGTTTAAAACATGTTATATAAACATTACAACTCAATTAAACAGGAAGAATTAAGTTATGTCAAAATGGTAAAACATTATCATATGTATCAAAACTTGTATATGCTTATTAGTAGATAAGTTTATCTAAAAAAAAAAAAAAATTCAGTAGCCTTTATATAAAAATGTTGAAATCAGAGCTAAATGAGATTTAACCACTAAACCAAGCAAAGTTGGGAGAACTACAATATTTAATATATATTTTAATATAAGTAAATATATGGCTGTAATAAATCAAACCAGCACAGCAATTTCATTATTTAGCCTTTTTTCTTTGCAATAATATTTCTACTTTATTCTCAGCATTTTGACCAATAATAATTCTTTCATCTTTTTCGTCTAAATTCGTACTTTTCCTCAATAATTTGACTCTAAGGTTGCAGTTAAATGTAAACTTTTTTATACTTCAGCCATTCATACTTCAAATGGAAAGAAATATATTATTAATCTTGACAATATTTCCTTAAAGTAAGAAAGAAGAGGCAAGAGAATAATAAAACAGACTGTGAGTCACACCAACAGGCCATTTTATGCGACTTCAGACCTCTTATCTAAAACAAAGCTGCCTTCTAAAAATTACCACATTTATCATTTGCTGCATTTCCTTCTACTAGTGAAGCTGTCGTCAAATTATTGTCTCGTTTTCTTCTCTTAAGTGTCCAATAACAACTTTTACTACCCCGGACTGAGTAAAGTAAATTGTAACAGAGCTCCATTGCATGTGTGTTGAGTGTTATATGACTTTTTTCTAAGGATGGTGGTTTTGTTTTGCTGCTGGGGAAGTAATGAAAAAAGCCGACGGAAAAGCATAAAGTGAAGACAGCTGAAGCTTTCAGCTTTCAGAGTGAAGATTTATAATAATTTGGCAAAACGTCTTCCTGAAAAAATGTCTAAGTTTCTTTAAAAATGTTGCCCTTAACACAGATTTTTTTTCTTTTATACTTATTGCAAAAAAGAGCCAAAGGCTTCTGTTGTTTAGCTATAAAATCTACAAAGCAAGCACATTCCTTCAGATATGCACCTTGAAGGAATGCGGCGGTGCAGTTGAGAGGGGCTGATTTACTCGTGCTTTGATGCTCTCTCTTGTTAGAGGGCTCCCGCTGAGTAGTGACATCCTGTCAGCGTGAAACCTCTTCTCATTCCATGGCTTAGACACTACATGACCACAAGATGAGAGGGAGATGCTGGAAGAACTGCTGATACTAACAACATCCTAAATGGAGTTTCCACATTTTACGGACTTAATCAAAACGCTCTGAAGAGCAAAAAAAATCCCACAAATCATATTTTGTGTTGTTGAATATTTGAAACAACAGCATTTATCATGAAATCAGCTGTCATCTGTTTGCTCAAGTTTGTGTGTGTGTGGATGTTTATCCCTGTGGGACTCCGTTGGCCTTGAGTTTACAGAGTGTACCGTCAGATATGCAATGATGACTGGAATAGGGTTTGTTAAACCCTTAAACTGTTTCCTGCTCTTTCTCATTTAAAAGAAAATAGTCAATGCTATTCCCTTAGAGTTCTATAAAGGCCTAAATTGATAAAGAACATTAGTTAAACATTATAATGAAGATCAGGGAACACAGCAGAAATGAAAGTTCAATGCTGGGTTGGGTTGTAAATATCCCAAATAGGGATGGACAAAATGTACCTCCTAGTTTAACGTGATGTTTTGTGTTATGTTATGCAATAAGTTGATGATATTAAGGTCAGCTCAAGTTTTTTTCTGACGGCAGATTGATTGCAGATTGGCTTCATGAGGTAAAGCAGCGGCACCACAGGGTGAGGTTAAACCCCCACAAACCCAGTGCCATTTTGCTATCTTTAAAAAAAAAGTAATGCTCCAAGAAAAAAAACAAAACACTTAAAGAAATCCTGTCAGGTTTAATTTTGGGCTTCACAGTGGAGTAGTTGTTAGAAGTGTTGCATTGCTGAATAAGGTCTGTTTATCCATATTTAGATCACTGTATGTATTCCTTTTCAATCAATAGGTAACTCCTGCTTTGTGCTGGTTTATTAAATAGAATCCTAATAAAAGAGAAGTTTGTGGTTTCACAGTCATGAATTGTAAAAAAGTTTTAAGGGAACTCAAAAATGTGGATAGAAATGTATGCTTATTGATAATTGATGATACAATAAAAAAAACATGACAGTTATAGAGTATATCAAACAGAACTGTAAAAGTTAAACATGATAAATTCAAGGGTTTGATATATATATATATATATATATATATATATATATATATATATATATATACATGAGGTGTCCTTTTTTTTGGGGAGTTGGCAACCCTAATTAATATTAAAAAAATTGGCCATTGTTTTATAATCAATTGCAATAAAAAGATACAAGTATTAAAAAGTTGTGATTCAAAATATGCATATTTCTTCATTAAAATTTGAAAGTTGAAAGTTCACCAGCAGTGACGCTAAAAGGCAAATGTGGTGATATTCACTGTACTAGTGTAAACGGTTCAAATAGAAGATTACTTTATTTGAATATTGTATGAAATTAATCAAAACACAATAAATCTTAAATATCCATGCAGAGAGCATACTGACGTCGTAAAATCTCCCTTCATGTCTGCTACTACTGCTCCAAGCTGCTCTGCTTCACCTGTGTGTGTGTTTTACTGGTGCGTGGCGCTTCTCTCCAACATGCAGAGATGGGCCCTAAACTTGTGCTCTTCTATCAGATGGCAGTCATGTTCTTCTTCTGACTCTGCTTCATCTATCTCTGATAGTGACTAAGATATATCTGTGGAAACATATAGTGTTTATTTTTTAAACATTTTACTTTATAATGAGAAAAGGTTGTTACAAGCACTTTAACACTTTTCTTTGTATTTATAGTGTGATGCTTTCTTAAAATGCAATATTTTCCCCTGACAAGTTGTTGCAGAATAAAATCTGATTAGATCTTGAAAACTGTGACCGAGAAAAATAAACATAACTCTCATTTGACTTGTTCTTAAACTTAATTATTTACCTTAGGTGAGAACCACCTAGTATCCCCAGGGATGGGTGGAATTTGTTGCAATTACTCCTGCTGGTAATTAGAAATCTTTATCAGTGTAATAAAGCAATTTACAAAAGCCTCAAGGGAGCCCAATGTTGTAATCTAAATGTGGGCTGATGTGAAAATAATCCAGGTCTCATAAAGTTTTAATTGTACGGTATATGCTGCTTGTGGGTGTCTGAGATTTCAAAACAGCAACAGCAACAACAACAAGAAAAAGTGGTCTGGCTTCATGAACTTCAATGTTCATGCTGAACAATTGTATGATGATATTTCAATGTCCTTATTCATCATATATGTGTTTCTTTTTCATTTTCACAGCTGTGCAGTGTTGTTTTCTTGACATGAAAGGGGAAGATTAGCCCCTCCTTTTGAGCTCAGACACCCCTCCTTCCAACCCCCTCATCTGTAAACACCAAACTGTGAAGTCCTAATGAGGAATAATCCCTACTCCTGCCCTGGCTCAAAAGGGAGAGTCAAGCAGCGTCATTGACCCCCGTTTTAGACAGCACGTTCCAAAGATTAAGCAAACACTGGTAATTGCCCCCCGACATCAGGTTCTGTTTTGACTGATGTCGCCCCCATGCCGCCCAGTCTGTATTTGATCTGTAGCAGGATGGCAGCAGTGCTCTTCATTCAGTCTTCACATGTCAGCTTCATGAGGAAAGAAGGCCAACAACACAGACATAAGGGAGTGAAGGCTTCCCGTCAGGCTGTCAACACCTAAATCACGTGTATCTTTCGGCAGGATGTGTTCTTACTTTTTACTGGGGTTGTCCTTTGACTGCAACTCAAGGGACACAGCTAATCAGTTCACAACTTTACCTCTTCCGCTGGCTTTTACCTCTTCTGGTTATATTTATCTTAGTTTTTGAAATAAAGAAAAATGTAAAGAGATTAAAGGTTAAAATACAGCTGAAATGGTCAGGGATGATAATGCATTCAAGGCCTAATTTGAAGAACAATGGAATTACCACATTCTTCACCCACGACAAGATTAGTAATAGCAAAGTCTTTAGCTCAACTTTCAATTTTTAAAGTTGCTTGAAGACCTAGCAAACCGGCACCCTGTACTTATAGCTGGAATTAAAAGTTCTATGAGCCTAATCTGCCTGTAATTCTCCACAGGGGAAATTATCCTTTTTTGTAGAGTGCAGTGAGTTGATGTGAAATGGTGCAATATTAAACAGCTAAACTGAACTGGACTGAAATCAACATCTCAAACCCTGAGAGCCTATTGATACAAGTTACCATTTCTATTGTAGTTCTGATGACCATTGTTTCCCAGATGGCTACCGACATGGATTGGCACCAACTGTCCCACCAGAATAGTTTGCATGATTTGATGTTGATGGAAAGTAAGGTGGCTAAGCCGCTTAGCACCTCCCAACAGAGTCATGAAAATAATGAAGAAAAGTTCAAAATTAAGAAAAAAAGAAATTTGATTCATGAGGGATAAGACTTGGATAGTGCTGGGAATATATTGGCATGTGGATGCACTATATGCTGTATATATCCTAGGGGTGTAAATCACATTCATCATGGCGATTTGATTCAGAATCGATTTCCTGACCCAACGATTTGATTTTTTTTCGATACTCAAGAATACACCACGATATCATACGATTCGATTCGATTAATTGTTTCTTTTTTTTTTTTTTACACTTTACAGGCTAGACAATGTTTCAAATTTGAAATAAATCAATGAAAGCTGTAATATTGTTATACATTCTTTTTGAGAAACAACAGCAAATAACAGAAGTAGAAAAGTTGCACTCCACCTATTCCTTTTAAAACGAATTGTCTGCTGTTGGATCAATGCAGCAATACAAAACGATTATTATTTACACCCCTAATACATCCCATGCACCTTTTTCTTCCTTTGGCACCTTCTTCTTCTCTTTTTGACTATTTCAGCTGATGTTATGAGTACATTTCTTCACTGTGAGATCAATAAAATCAATTAATCAATCCTAACAGCAATGGCCCTATCTCTGTTACGGGTAGAAAAAGCCTGATCCACAACCCACAGACATTTCCGAATCATAAGCCTAAAGTCTGAAACCTTTTTGTTCAGGCAGTGGACCTAATTCATTGCTGATTACATGAAAGAACACTTTAATTTTAATCTGGATAATGGTATTGGTTGATTTAAACAATAAAACAATTTAAAGACTGTGAAAACATAGAAATCTTTCAACAGTAGAGAAGTTATCAGTATTTGTCTGTAATTTACATATTTGCTGTCAGGATTTTTTCCCCTTTAAACATGACCTATTTGTTTTTCTATCTTTCTTTTCTGCCAATTGAATAAACATTATTACATCCTATATATATTGTAATTACTGTAGAATAAAGCTTATAATAGCAAAAAGTCAACAATAATGATGATAACATTAAAGTTAAAAGAGCTGTGGTATCAGGATTGTCCAAATTCAGGTACTGGGATCAAATTGGCTGCAAAAAAAAATTAGATCCATTACATCTTCATCCATACATCTTCATTATGACTTCCTGTTCCAGGCAGTGTAAATGTGAGAAAAGTGTGATTTAACATTATTATGCATTATAAAACATTTGACCTTAATATTTTAGGTTTTCTGTGTCTTAACACCAGATGACATATACCCTTCAATATTGTCAAGTTTTTGCAAGCATTATCTAATAGTTGCAGTAATAACCAGGTTCATCGATCTTGCGTGCTAAACCCACATCAACTTGTTTAACCCAAGCCAAATATTCAATCACGGACACAAACAATGACATGCATTTCCAATTAATTGTAATTCCCTTTCAAGATCTCACCCTGTGGTGATGTTGGAGGATTCAGTGGAAAAAAAAATACATTAAATTTCATGCTTCCATGGTGAATAACATGGTCATTAAAACAAGCCATTCCTGTGCGCTTTTATTGGTGCAAACAAATCACGTCCAGACGGCCAGAGTGAGCTCTATTAATGAGTCACATGGGACTGGTTACAAAAGTAAATTCCCCAATGTTGGGAAAGGATAATGTAAAAGATCAACATTCAATTTCAATAAAGCTGTTTTGTTTAGTAAAAGTTAAATTATTATTTTACATGACTAGTACTGTTTAGCAGGCAAAGGCTGTTTTGAAGCTGCTTTTTCAGTTTGAACTCATCATAAATTTCCAGCTGTTTTTAAGAGAACATCACGGCAACTTGACATGCAGACAAATGATTGCCCAGATGAGCCAGAAGCTCTTTGCAGTCAGTCATGACAACCTCTCGGAGTGTTACAGCTGACCCTTTCAACAGGCTTGGATCAAAACAGTCAGGAGCCCGGCTGTGTCACTGACCTGGGAAGATCAAACCCGAGGCGGGGTTAATGCCTGCTGGAACCGTCAGTCTGCTTTTCATTTTCTACCTGCTGAATCATCTCAGTGTGTTTCTCTGTCTCTGGGGAATAAATGTTGTTGTTTTTTTCAAGCAAATTTGACATGTCGATTATAGAGGATTTACTGGCATTAAGGAGATTGCCCTAAAAGAATCCACCCTGGGAACTGATGGGATTAAAGGTGCGTTTTACTTTTTTTTTTTCCAAGATGAAAATCTGCAAATATTGCGGTCATTCAGTCTCTTCAAAAGCACACATGGGAAACACAACATCTTAAAAGCTCTTTCTAAGGCAGTCTGTAATTTTATAGATTTAAAAGCTGCAGCCAGTACATTTGGTGATTTAAGTTTGTGGATCAATTAGTTTGTATTGCCAGATTGTCTTTATTAACTTGATAATTAAGCAGTTAGTGGTTAGCAATATGCTCCCTGACAGCCAAGGGGAGGGTTCAGTCTCTAAATGAGCTATAATTGACAGCCCGTGGGCAAAGCTAATGCTAATAAAACCGCCTGACAACGCTGCAGGAATGTTGCCTCAATTAATGAAGCAATACCAGCCCCTCTTCTGTCTGGTGCCAAGCCACATGTGGAACCTCTAAAAGGGCTGTATTTCTGGTGGAGTGAATTACCCCCTCAAACCAGTCACACCAGGATATCAGGATGCAGCGCTGACTGAAGTTAAAAGATCCAAAGCAGGACCCAATCCCCTGAAAGCATGACTGTAAACACGCAAGCTCACGGGGATGACTTGAGAACGATTAGACATAAATGCATGCACAGGAACTGAGTTTACGGGAAGATCAGCGATAGAGTAAACAGAGTTAAGACAGAGATGGCCCAGAAAACTTCATAGTATGTGGGTAAACTGCTCTCAATCAAGTCTGCTCTGAGGGCATTGTTTAGACATGAAGTAAATCATGCTTTTGGGAAGAATAGTTTTTGAGCAGCATCACTTTCCTTATGTTTCAAGTTAAATGATATATAATAGGGAATTAAAAAGCAA
The DNA here is from genome assembly GCF_000732505.1 of Cyprinodon variegatus. Classification (NCBI taxonomy): domain Eukaryota; kingdom Metazoa; phylum Chordata; class Actinopteri; order Cyprinodontiformes; family Cyprinodontidae; genus Cyprinodon; species Cyprinodon variegatus. The sequence goes on from NW_015151135.1 coordinate 295,311, forward strand.
TCTGGAGGCAAAAGAAGGTAAAAGAAAGCAGTTTAGTAGACACCACAAAGTGGTAGATGAGGAGCAGCATGATGAGGAGGAAGAGGGCTGAGAGGGATCCTCCTGTAATTGGTAAAGATACATGGGGGCCGATTCAGGCCCTGGGCTGATATTAAAGTGACCTGAGAGGCTCCAGACACAACAGGGCCTCTAAACAACTCTGGCTCCACTGTGGAATGAGCCTCCCACGCCAGCCCATTTCAGACCAGACTGTTCAGCAGGATGGGCCGCCAGTTTGGTTCATGACTATTTGCAACAAAACCTCCCACTTTAGAAAGGGAAATACAAATGATCATTGAATTCTGTAACATCTCCAGTACCGATTCTAGAACTTGATACTGATAAACATCAGTTTCTGATCTATCTAAATAAATTTAACGTATTGCTCCAGTGATTGTAAAACAATCAGTCGTGAATCACTGCATCCCTTTAATGACAGTCATCAAGTCCAATTCCAGTTTAGCATAATGTCTGTTTTTTTCAAAAGGCAGTCAAAACAGCTGCTGATTTGCAATGAATGGGCAGGAAAACAGCTTGGCTGCTGTCTGAACACCAATGGCCTTATTGGCCTCTTGGAGGAATATAACTGTGTAAAAGTATGGTAACATCTTGACCAGTTTTAATCTGAAGTGTCTTTGAATTTCAGTTTAGAATCGGGACTAAATGGATGATAATTTGCTGAGTTGGGAAAATCAGTCGAAAGGACATTTACACGGTGGTGGCAGCATCATGTCCATGTCCAATAACATGATGAGAATAAACCTACATCTAGATCGTTAATGAAGGGTTTAGTACACAGCATATTACTGTGTTTTGATGGCCCAGTCGTATTCCATCCCTGAGAATCTGTTGACCAGCCAATGTTGACAGATGACCTCTATTAGAACAATATTAAAAAGAAGAAAGCTTCAATTTATTAGGCTGGTACAAACAAACACCATTAAGATACCAAAGCTGTGCAGTAATTGCTGCAAAAGCATGTCCAACAAAGTCTTGAAGTCGGGCTTAAAACACACATTTTCAGATTTTTCTTTGTAAAAAATATTTAAAACCTAATTTTGGTTTTCTTCCATTAAACTATTTTATGCAGGAGTGATGGACAGGAGTCCTAAGCTGGGGTTACCTGTGTGATTTTTTTGCCCTTTTTGGGGCAATTTTCCAGTCGTGCGAGAATTTTCCCGATACACGAGTCTGAGTAGCGCCATCTCACTGCGGAGCTGAGTCCGACGTGGTTTTTACACATGCAGTGCAAGCAGGTAGATCGCATCAGAGCGTCGTGCTGCACAGTGTGAGAACATACATCATGAGCTGTAGTGTGAGCTTTAGCTGATTGAAAAAAATCACACAGTGTATGCCTGGCTTAGGTGGCCACTGCATCTGGATGCAAAATGTTTACTGTGTTTGAATAATTTTGCAAACAATTGTAAAAGTAAAATTAGGAACTTTTAGAAACAACATGGGTTACAAAAGTGCATTTTGTGTAAAAAAAACAAAACAACAACAATTCTTTCAGAAGAGCAGAGGCAGGATAAGAAGCTCGTGTTCAAATCTGATTGTTGTGTCTGAAATGATCAGAAGGTCAATGTGAAAATAAAATGCTACTGAAGTATCCCCTCCAGGATATTTTGACATAGCGCCCATGTTTTTGAACTTGTGGGAAAACAAACGTTCTGGAAAGTTCCTGATCGTTTTGTTTTCTTTTGAATCATTTTAATAAACCGATGAGCAATTTGCAGCGACCTCAAAGTTAACCCCTTGTCAGCGGAACAGAAACGAGGAAAAAACTGTAAACACTTTCTTCTCTGTAGACATCACAAGGTTTATTTGGTTGATCTTTATCAAACCCACACTCTACCATGCTTATGTGTCTGAAAACATCTTCATTGAGATGCATAAAAAGTTTTATAAATCTTGGTTATCTTCATTTTTGTACAGTTTGGATCCGATTTTCCTGACTTTGATGTGACTTTAATTTTCCCTTCCCCACCTAACATGTGTCCCTCATTACATCACGTCATGCCAAAGAACAATGAGTTTGTCAAAACACATCTTCAGGCTCAGAGGGGAGAGGATGAGAGAAGCAATGAGGGGAAGCATGACTGAAAACCAAAGCGACTGTCAAGAGCATTATCTGAGCAGTAACAGATAGCTGCTCTTCACATTGCAGGGCCCCGGGGCCTCCTCCTCCACCCCCCCTGAAGTTCCCTTCTCCTTGATGTTCACACCGGGTCGCTCTGGGACCAGGTCGGGGCGGCTCATTGAGTGACAGCTTCAATAAGGGTAATTACAGTGGGCTGCAGGGCCCAAGTTATGTAGTCTGGCAACTCCACCCACTGTGGAGCCAGAGTGACTGCGTTAACTACGGTGTTCGACCAAGGTAGGCATCAGTCAGCCAGCGCCGGACCTCACAGCAGTAAACACAGACACACACTCATTCACACACACAGTCTTGACTACACCCATAAATATATAAGGGAAAAACCATTAGTGTGTGTTATCCACAGGACACAACAACAACAACAAAAAAAAATCAACAATTTGTTCATGTTTAAAGTTGTTTTTTTTAGGAATGAGAGCTTGAGTTAGATTGCAGTAACAAGAGATTGAGAGCCTGAAAGCAGCATCTCTATATATTAATACTTCCAATCTGTAACTTTCTACACTCATGCTTTATTTTTCACAATAAAACAAAAATAAATCTAGTCAACCTGTACAGGGTTTCTGCCACACTCTAAATTAATGTAATGAATATAAATAACCAAAGTAGTAGTTATTGAATTTACATCTTCAATTATTCTAATATAAATTAGATCTTTAATAACAGTGTTATTTGCAGTGTAAGTTTTTTTATAGGTTTATAGTATTTTCAAGCATTTTATGGAATGTATTTGATATAAAACACTTAATAGAAAGAGAAAAGAAAAAACATTAAAAACATTACATCTGCTAAAATATTGTAGACATGCCTTATGCATTTAAAATGATTTGACAACCAATGGAAACAAACAAACAAAACTACGTTAATTCTCTTTTCTTGTTAATTTCTTTTCTTGTCTTTGCTGAAAAACCTAATAAAACTAAAACTGAAATTTAATTACCGTAACTTGTTGTTTATACTCCTCTTAGATGAGTAGCGTGAGCTGTTGGACAAAAAAAAATCCTTGATAATTTATCATATTTAAACTGAGTCCGTCCAATAAAGTTAAGCATTAGAAAGCGGCGAGATCTTACTCAGAACATGAGAATGAGACCTAATCTGCTGACTATTTGGAAATAGGTGCAGCTGAAACAACATCAGTAAGGTTACATGAACGGTTTCTGTTCAATGTTGGATATTAGCATTTTCTGACCTGCTTGTTCCATAATATATATATTATAGCAGCATTTAGTTTAGAAACACAGATGCCTGTGATTTTTGGAGTTTTAAATGGTTAAATAATGCATTCCATGCTTATAGTTGCAGCAATGTAATTTGAAACAAGTTTTAAAGAGTCATTGGTGAACTAGATGGGCAGGTTTTTGTCAACCATTGTACTTAGTCAACCAACCATCTAGTTATTCAGTGTAAGTGACTGAAAAGATTTATGTGCATAACTTAAAAATTCTGCTGTAATTAGTTACAAAAAATTATTTACAAGAGTAGCCTGTACTTAAAAATAACATGTAAACATTAAATAGAAATATGATCTTAAAATTGAAAATATGTTGGAATAGTTCTTCCTTAGATAGAAATGTTGCTTAAGTTGACTGAAGTTTTCTGAGGATGAAGACAAGTTAGTCAAAATAATCAAAACCGCAGTAATAAGGGTGTAAAAGACAGTTTAAGGAGGCCTGATGTTTGATATGGAGCCAATATCGTAAAAAAAAAAAATGTTTTCAACCACAAAATTAATTAGCTTATCCAACCTAGATTCAGAGTTACAAATGCTGCTGAAGTGGAAAACGAGAATGCGTGTATGGTGAGTCAGCAGCTTTATCCTGAGCAGAGCAACTCACACGGCATCAAAGGAAGCGTAAACAGGTTTGCTATGAAAGCCGGAGGTATTCGTATGCTTAATTACATTCATTTCACTCCTGGCTTTTCAGCGCTAAAACACTCGGCTCAGGAATTTCTGTTCCCTTTGTACCCCATTGTAATGAACAAAAAACCCATAATTGTTTCACACCCATAGGCTCTAACTTGAATTTTAATTTTCCACTGCTTCTTTAGTAGTGTTGCCAAGTTTTGTTCAGGTAATGCTGAAAGTCTGACTCACTGTAGGGGGGGTGGGGGGGTTATGAGAGCAGAGCCGTTGTTGAATGGAGCTAAATTTAAACCACTCTCACAAAAGCTTCCTGTACTGCGAGGTGACGGCGTCAAAGGGAAGGAGTAGAACGCTGTGTGCTTTTTTTTTTTTTCTTTTGTTCCTGTTTGTAATTAGAATTGCTATTTAACTATGTTGTACTACACAGCATCGCTGAGCAATCAGTCAAATGTAATTAAAGACTGAAGTCAAAATCTGGAAAAGCCACATCCATAACAGCTGTGCTTCAATGGTGAAAATCCTGTGGTGGTCTTTCTAATTATTGCTTTACCGTTGTCACAATGGCAACAAAAAGCAATATCGTTTGTGGGTTCTTACTAAAGGAAAAAAAAAATCAATGTTGTTGGCATGATTTAAAAAAAATGCACCAAGAGGAAAGAAAGTGACCCGTTGGCACGGAAAGATGCCATGCTACCTTGCTGCTTAATACTGAGTCACTCTCTGTGATTTCAGGATGGTTATCCGCATGTTCAACCACAAAAAGAAAAAACATAATCACTTCACGATTTATCTTCGCTATGGTGGCACTAATTAGAAACAAATGAGTTGTTTTGTTGAAATGCATACTCATATATTTTTGCCTAATTAAGCTTTTTGTCTTTTTTTGGAATCGTCTTAAAAACAAAGAAAACAAAGGATCAAATCACGGCAGCTTTATAATGAGTATGAAAACCAGCTGTGAAGGATCCAGCTTGTGCAGGATGTTCCAAGCAGGGTTACTGAGATGAGCTCAGATCAGATGTGTAGAGCTAAAATTTAGCCCTATCAATCTCTTTGTGTTTTCTAGCGACACCTTACAATCTTGTTTTGTAGATCCTTAGACCTGCTATGATGAATTGGCTTTATTCAAATATTTTTGTCACAATATCCACAGGTAATACAGTACAGATTTTGAATGTGAATCTCACTACCGGTATATTTTGTTGCAAGAGTTTTACCACACAACTATTTTTTTTTTTTTTTTTTTTATATGATCAACAGAAAACAAGAAGTTTTAAATAGAAAAGCTCCAGTTCTTTGGTGAATTGTTGAAGTTTTGTCAGAATTGATGGAAAGCATCTTTGAAAAGAAATATTTGCATCTTACCAGAGACTATATATTAATGTAGATCTGGATTTTGATAAATTTGCTTCAATGTGAATCATTCTGTTGTAGCTTTTAGTTTTTTGTTATTGTCTTGCTAGAGGATGAACCTCTGATTAAATACAGTTTCAAGTATAAACAAAAAAATTCTACCAAAGATTACCCTGCACCACCACAGCACCACTCTGCCACCACCATGTTTCACAAAGAGGATAGTGTTAAATGTGACACATTTTAGATGTAATTCTAAGCTGCTTAATGTGTGAATGAGAAAGGTTTATTTGTAAAAGAAAGAGTAAAGATGAGGTGTGTGCATTTGTACTTGGGAACATTGACCTTTGTGCTCTTCCGTTATTTTAAGCTGTGATGAAAGACTCTCTTAGCAATTTGAGGTGCAGGAAAGCCACCGGGCGCATATGAAACCCCTTGGTGAGACCCTTACCAGCATTCTAAAGAGAAACCTCAGCAAAAACCTCCTTCTTCCATCAAAGTTGGATTTTGGAATACTCCTCTAGGTGACCTTTAATATATTCTGCTATCAGACTTGTGGATCTCTGCAGCTCATCTACTGTTACCTCACCTGTGCCAAGCCGGTTTGTATTTTTTTTTTTACCTACATGCAGAATCACACAGAAACCAGTGAGTTTTAACTTTTTATTTAAAACAAGCAACAAGAATCTGTCAGCAGAGATCTGCTTGAAGTCAGTTAAACTTTATAGTTGGTCTGAGGGAAGAAAGTAGTCTGATCCGAAAGGATTTGGTCGATGACAACTGAAGACTGATTGGTTTGCCTACTTGAGGGATGAAGGGGCAGTAGCATGGATCTGTAAGGGTTGGATTCAGTGGGCTTTGCAGGCTGTACCCAGAGGTCCAGGAGAACGTGAGTGAGATCCAAGAGCTTTGGTACTTGCAAGAGATGACATGCTGGAGTGTGGACAGGCTAAAACTGCTGCACACAGGTGAGAATATTCTCACCTGAGAACATTCTCACCTGAATCCAGCCTAAGGGTTGGATTCAGTGGGCTTTGCAGACTGTACCTACAGGTCCAGGAGAAAGGGAGTGAGATTCAAGAGCTTTGGTACTTGCAAGAGATGATGACAGGCTAAAACTGCTGCATACAGGTGAGAACATTTCCATGAAGATCAGAGAAAAACTGAGGTTCACCGGATGTCTAGAACAATAACAGAGTCCATTTAAAAAGAGATTCACAAGAAGACAAATTTCGACAAGCAGGATATTCCTGGTTTAGGGCTTTGACAGGAATACCATCAGGGTCATCATCTGGTGAAGACAGATGATCCTTCTGAGGGGTGCAGCAACACGGGGCAGGACATCCACCAGCAAAGATCCTCTCTGTCACAGGAAGCTCACTTACACCAAAAAATAGCAAAACCCCAGAGATCATAACAACCTGTGCCTATTGGCAGGCCTTCTATGGCCTGTCAGTTTGGTTCCAGTCGTGGTCAGATGTGCCATACTCTCTCTATTTATAGATTAGAATGTGCTTTGGGAGATACCTCATGCTAATGATATTGTTTTAGAACCCGTTCTTCACATCTTGAAAACTTTTGTAATTGTAACGTGACACATTATGAAAAAGTTCAAGAGGTGCTTCATACTTCAAACAACTCTTTAAGTTATGACTAAACAAGGAAAGAAAGCTCAGAACCAGATTTCTTGAGATGTATCCAAATGCTTTGAGTTATAAGGAATTGTTTGGCAGGTTAAAGGCCTCCCATAAACCCTCTACATGCTGCTCTTCTCGTCATTTAATCTGGCAAGTTATTGCTCACTAACAGCTCAAAAAGTTTGTTTTGCATTTTAAGTTTGTACTTTGGTTAAATCACTCAGTAATTAACGTCAAAGAATATGCGGCAGAATGCGTTGTGTGTTTTGGCAAAGCAGCAGCAGCAGCAGGAGCAGAACAAGCTGCATTCCTCATCTTGAACGCTGGGGAGAGCCCGTCTGCTCTCTCTCTCCCTTTGAGGTTCAATCACTCTGCTTTCACATTGTGGTTTCATTTGCTTGTTTTGACAAGTGTATTAACTTACAAGATCTCACCTTTTACGTGTGGGAGCATTAGGAAATAAACACAGACAGCATCATGAGAAATCAATGCAACGGCAGCAGGCAGGAAATAATGTTGACAGATGTTCAAATCTGTTACCTCATTGTGAAGTCCTGGAGGTGAAAAGGAGAATTGGATAATCCAACTAATGAGGCAAATATAATGCTTGGAGCTGAAGCCAAAAGTTCTCCATCAACCTTTTCTGTGTCTCTTCCCGTATGTTTTATCCCCTTTTCAGGCATAAGACGCAAACTAAGACCAGGCCAAGAAAAAGCGTCAAGCTGTCTGGAGCATAATGAGCATCCCTGTTCTTATTTGGCATCTGTTTGGGTGGTCGCTTCTTTTTTAGGTGCACAAACATCAGAAGTGTTGGAAAATCTAATCAGGATTCAAAGATAATGACTCGTTGTGTACATAAACACTTTTTTTTTCAGTAGACATCCTCTAAACAAATATCAAGTCAACTAACATCCCACACGGTTTAAGGAGGCCTTACAGCAAACACCACCGTGAGCTGGACTTCTTGTGCACCCCAAGACGGATTCAGAAGGTATCTGCTTTTGACAAGTGGAAATGGATTACATGGATAACGAAGACAGGGGCAGTTATTCAAAAACTGACAGGATAACATGTGCAGGAGGCGAAAAACCTACGTCCGTGTGTGTGTGAACGCGCAGCAGGATGGAAATGTGCTTGCAGAAATCTGCTGTTTAGCTTTCAGCACCGTGCCAACAGTGTGACAGATTGCTGAAAGACAGGGCGGTGCAAATAAAACACTAATGACACTATAATGGCTCATTAGCTTATGATGCAAGCTGCATTGTGCGCAAGCATGTAAAGATCCGAGCACGCCCTGAGATCGTGTGTGTGTGTGTATGTGCGTGGGTGAGAGAGGGATGAAATGCCTGCAGTAGGAGTGTGTTCCCAGGCTAACCTGACTAGGTGAGACTCTCTGGCACCAGCCTTTGCAATGCAGCCTCAGGGGGCAGCAGTACAGTGCTGTAGCCTACAAACTAAGGTATGCACACACACACACATACACACACCCATGCTCCTATTTATTAAAAGCCCGGGGCCGTTCAAGGTTGTGCTTTCCTTCTTTTCATATCTTGTCCGATGGCTCCTTTTCAGAGCAGCACATGGCAATTACACTGAGTACTGTTTTTTACATTCTGTAAGTGCATGTTTCACAATCTGCAAATAACACATTGCGGATGCTCTACATGACAATTCATCCTTGGAAATATGTGGGAAACCGGAGACCCCTCTGTATCGCTCCCGGTTACAGCGGTGTGATGCATTTAACACTCCGGTTAAAAGGTAACCTCCTGCCTGCTGTAGTGAGTCACGGGGTCAGGTCTCTTCATGTGTTTGACATTATTAGCAGAGCTACCATGTAATCCAGACTCAATCCTCGAGCCAATGAGACTTTATTGGGGGTAAAGGGTGATGGTTATGGAAGCTATTAGACAATAATGGAGTAAACTCCATCCCTTTAAGTTTTTCGGCCCCAGGAGGATTGCCCTGCTCCACTGAAGTTCTTCATCACTTGGTATTTGGGCAGAATTGCCTAGCTTTCATTTGAAAGTCTCATAATCCATGTTCAGAGTTAAGATTTCAAATATATAATCTCGAAGAGTGGTTCCCAGGGTTAGGGAGAAGGAAGAACTATTCCTTGAACTTTTATAAATGCTGTCATGATGAAATCACCGAGTTTAATGGATATATTTTGGATTGAAATGTGATAAAGAAGCAGATCTTTCAGGGTCAGTCTATGCTCATCACAATTAAGGAAAAGGAAAATGAACAGGCACAATGTCCTTATTTTTAAGATAAATCACTGAAGACAGACAAGATTTTCATGAATCCCTTGCTAATAACGCTACGCATATATTTATACAGCAGTGCTGTGTACATATGATACACAAATTACATATATATATATTTTATATGGATGGAGTAGATCTTTATTTTTAACTACTCCTAGATGCTGCACAGACAAACATAACAACTAATTCATATAAGAGCAGGGATTTTGTAGAAGTCCTCTTTAATTGGATTTTATTGTTGTGAACAGTTAATTTCTGTGTTTCTCTTAATAAATTTCCTGTCAAAGCAATGATTTTTATAACCACCATTCACTACAGTGAGAACTGCCAGTCTTTCTGGCACATCTCTACCAGCTCCACAAATTCAGACACATTTTTGTCAGTTCTTTGCTAAACTAAACATCACTCAAATTTAAGTTTCTATGTTTTTTTTTTTTGTTTTTTTTTGGAGGGGGGGAGCAATGAGAAGTTGTGCCACAGATCTTCAGTTTAATGTAGGTCTTGATTTTGCTTGATTATGCTGTTCTAACACATGAATATGCTTGAGAAATACTTTCATACCTTCATTTCAACACCACCATCAGGTCAAAGATATTGCTTAGTCAATCTGACTATTTTATATATTTACATTTGATTCAATCTTTTTTTGTGTATCTTTATTTGCAAACACTAATGCAGTGAGTAGCTTCTTCATCCCTATTGAGAAAAAGGAAAAGGTCCCTTCAGCATAAAGCTGCCACATCGTGTCAAAGAGAAGATGGCTTGCCTATGGGTGAATGATTATTTTTCCAACAGTTGAGGAGCTTTGTATTTGGGACAAGTTCAGCTTTTATCTTGTTCAATAAAATGTTTGTTGGATTGCACACATGACTTGTGCCAAACGTAAAACCTAACCTATTTATTTCCAATCTACCAAAAAGGGGGAGACTTTTGGACAGCACAAATAACAGATTTCCTGTGAGCTGTTTCTTCAACCCGAGCTGTGGATCCCTGCAGCTTCTACCTTTGGTCTAATCAGAGCCCCTCTGATTTATGCTCACTATCTTCGACCTGCCAGGTTGAGTGGACAGCATCTCTTTGTAGCTTTACAGTCGTGTGTTATCAGATGGTGGATTGGACAGAGCTCTGTGAGATGTTCAAAGCTTTAGATTTTGTTGTATAACTAAACTGCGATGTAAATGTCTTCACAAGTTTCTCCCAAGTTCTTAGCTTTTTCGGATTCTGTTTGTTTACTGATCTTTAGCAAACCTCTACACAGTGACAAACTGGAAGAGTCAATGAGTTTTACATCTAATGACAACTGTTTTGACTGTATTTAATGTAGTAAAACACAATAAAGGTATGTAAATGTACTATATATATATTCACCTACCTTCATTCTGTAACAAAAATACGGCAATAGTGTTGTGTTAATTTTTTTTGCAAGCTTTTTAAAAGCATGTTCAGTTCTCTTTCCACTAAACAACAACCAATTTAAAACCATTATTTAGTGTTTGAAAAAAACAAAACAATTTACATGATTTTTTTTTGGCAGTAACATGACAAAATCTGGAAACCTTGGAACCTACGGTATGCCCTGGAACCTTTCCAAGGCATAGTGTAAAGATAAAAACTCTTTTTAAATGTTATAGCTTAATACTGGTGCATATTTGAGTTTTGAAATTCAAGGAGAAAGTTGTGTGACTTTGTGCAAAGAATGCAGAGTGGTTGTGTTTCTCAGTCGACCATCACTGTAACAAATTACTCCATAAAAGAACAAAAACATGTCGCATTCCTGCTGACGGCAAAGTCACTTTAGAGATGCTTAAAAGACTCGATTATGATGAATCATATGTCTCCCAATATAAGAGTGTTATTATCCATCATTACCATCAAAGTTGGTGCACTGATGATTGTTTGTTAAGAGACCATAATTACAAGGGAAGCAGCCAAAAAAGGCTTTGAAACGTCTTAGACTATATGATTGTTTTGAAAATTCAGCAAAGGTTGCCTGCACTCACTCCATCTGCTTCAAATATTCAGATTTCGCCCAGTTAAATATTGCTGAGGGAAAAAATACTTAGAAAGACTGCCACAAAAATATGAAATCAGATCAAAAAATGTACGTCTGTGTTTTTAGATCATCCACCAAGTCGACTGACAACACCCAGGGCATAAGCCGACTCTAACCTGTGCTTGCCTCTGGGAGCCTGCGGTTGGGCGTTTGACTTTGTGAGAATGCGGCGTGGAGGCTAAGCTCCTCGTTCCACTGGAACGTGTTTTCCTTTCTCCATGTTTAGACACACAGCAGACAAGTGGAGGTTAGGACAACATTCGATGAGGAGCCGAAAGACTTATCCAACAAGTAATTAGGAGCAGGGTCAAGTTGGGAGAACTAAGCCCCCTAATTCCTGTTTCAATGCTGTGGGTGAGGTAAGGCCCGACTTGAGATCCTTTACCTCCTGCAAAAAAAAAAAAAAAAGCAAAAAAGAAGAGAGGGAGGATTTGTTGATTGGTTAAAAAAAGGGGGTAAGAGCTTTGGCATCTCTTGGTTTGAGTGTACTCTATTACCTCTTTAAAATCGTGAAAAATTACTTATATAAGCTCTTTTTTTTTACCTTAAGCACTTTTATCCTCTCAGATTTGTTCCAACATTGAAGTACCTCTCCATGTAGAAATGTTGCCAGTCTCTTTGTAAATGTTGGAAATACTTCAATGACAAAAAAAAACAGTAGTAGTATTATCAAAAAAGTTCAGTATTTTCTTCAGTGACGGGAAATTTTAAAACCACTGTGGTAAAAAGGGGCCTATCCTGACACTGAAAGTGCATCACTTACCTTTCAGGGTATGACAGGGTATGAGTTTTATATTTTTTCATTTTTTGCCAATATAGTCTTTATTTTGACAGTATCCTGACAAGAAAAGGCGTTAGAGAGATTGTAAAGACTGGTGTCAAAGATCCATGGGGCAGACTTTAGCCCTAGTCATCTGCATTCAGGCCTGAGGACTCTTAACATGAGCCATGCTTGAATGACATCACTTTACTTCTGCTTTGAGGAGGGTTCTTTGAGATTGTTTCAGAGAGTTATTAGTGTTTTGTAGGATGACAATTCAGTTTGAGGATTTAGAGAAAAAGGATGACAGTGGCTCAGGAGGAAAATACTTATACTGTAACCCGTGGGATGCCAGTTGGAGGCCGCGCTCTGTCTGTCTCAGTTGTTATGACATGGGCCACTTTACCCGCCTTGCCTGCTATTGATGGTTAGAGGGCTTCGTGGCGCCGATGGTCTTGCAGCGTCGTTTCTGTCAGTCAGCTTTGCTTACAGTGAAGCTGTGGGTACAATGCAGCTTGTCGCCATTAGTGTGTGAATGGGTGAATGGCTGGATTTTGTTTCAGGGGCTATAAAAGTACTGGTCACTTATATTTCACCCTGAGAGTCAAGGTAGTAGTTTTCAGCTCTTTTTACCAAGCTTCCTGGTTTAAAAACACAAAAAAAATAAAAAAAAGAGCATAATGGAGCTCCAAGTTAATTTACTCCTTTGTAATTTTTAGATAAAATTGCCAAATCAGTATATTTTCCATTGTGATTAAGTATTAATAAGGATTAATAGGGATTCATTTTCATTAAAACCTTTTAATTTAATCAGTAATCGTTTCAGTTGTGAATTGTTATCTGAAGGCATTATTAGCAGTTTGTCCTATGCTGCATTTTGGACGTTTCCTTTCATGAAATATGACAGATTTCTACCCAAGAAGGACCCATTATTACTCTGTGACTTATTTCAGAGCATCAGATGATTTGAAATTGTTCTATATTCTATCCTTAAAAGAATTCTATTAATTTGTTCATTTGTACAAGCAACATGCAGACAGCATACGTATATAACTAAAAAAGAAGATTGTAAACTGACCAAAACAGTAAAAATACTAGAACCATGTGTGACAATATGAATGAAACAAGTCATTAGGAATAACTGTCTAGCCATTCTGTTGCTTTTTTTCAAATAGACAACTAAGATTCTTCTTTTCTGCTCCATAAAGTGAGATGGAGAATAGGCACAGGGGGAAAAGCAACACAGAGTGAACATTCAGTTATTTTACAGATGAAACTTGACTTTGGGAAAAATGGACCATTTGGTGCATTGCAGGCTTTAGTGAACCGACTGAACTACATAAATCAGGACCATAGACCTTAACCCAGCTCAGGCCATTTGGTGCATGTGTTCCTCTTCTCTATCTCTGTGTGTCAAACTACTAGCAAATAAAGACCACTACTGTCACCAAATCTATACAAAAACGAAAGCCTGTATAGACCTATAAGAACAGATTCCCTTTACAGAGCCATAAATCTTGTTTCTAGTATAAAATGCTAAAGGTTTTCACCATTTTCCTCACAGCTGTTATTGATTAGTATATTTTCCTACAAGTTTACCTACCCCATGTCTGGAGAAAAAAAAAATATCAAGATAAAACTATTATCTTGATGATACTTTGTCAGCTTGTAATAACCTGAAGTTGGTTATTTTACATCCACTATAGAATGTTTGGGATTCTGCTCTTTATGTTTTAAACTATTTTTACATTTTGCTTCTTGAAAGTATGAATAAAAACTGAACCAACGCAATTTTGTAGCTATGGTTTAACAACAAAGGCACGCAGTGTAACCTGTGGCCACTAGGGGCGGTAGACCTGTAACTTTTGCTTCTTCTAATCATAGAAAATAATTATAAAGATATATGAATGTATACTTGGAGCAAAGTGTTAACTTACCAGTCTAATAATAAAGTTGAGAAAAGAGAATCGGTTTTACATCCAGCTTCTTCTTTCAGCCTTCGCCAACGGAAAAAAACTCCATTCCAAGATCAACTCTTGTTTTTCCTCACGTACGATCCCTTTCACATTTTCTCTTTTTAGCCTCCTCAGAAGGTTTAAACTTTTTCCTTGCCTCAGCCATGACCAGTAGTCAAGCAGGTGGAAAAATATGGAAAAAAAGCCCTAAGCGATTTGTTCTTCCAGGTCACATGAGTCAGTATTTCAAGAGAGGCACCTTACTATTAGCATTAATAGCGTCAAGTGCTGTATTTTGGCGTGAAGAATAATTTAACATAATTCATATGCGTCGTCTCTTTAGGTCTTAAAGTCTGCGGTGTGCCTTTAAATACTCTAAAAAAAACATGTTAAAGTAATAGCAATTTCTGCTAACTCTACAGTACGCAGTTGGATGTTTATATTCCCCCCTCCCCAAAATTATTTCTTATCATCATGATAATAACTTTGGATAAGGAAATACATTGATACAATTCTAAATCTATATATTAGTGCTTAGAGTTAAGTTCAAATTATCCCAGGATTAACAAATCTTTTTTCATTTACAGTGAAAAAAATACATCTGCTAAGGTTAATGGATAAAAAGTCCCTCTAAATTAATGTAATTTAATTATTGTCACTAACTATTGAGTCGATAATCTATAAATGTACTTGTTCTGTTCTATTTTCCTTTTGTTAGGTGTCAAATAGTTCAAATCGTTTTTTTTTTTAGTGAAATAAAACTAAAATTATTATCTCTTGCTTTCCCTGTTTTAAAGTGCTCTTTAAAATTGCCCTGTGATGAGAAAACCCTTACTTACGTTTTAGGTTAAGAGTTCATTTTAAGGTGGCACTTAGAATGTGCAGTTTGTCCCTGAGCCTGATGAGTTCATGTAAAAAAAAAAAAATAAAAAAAAAAGAAGTGATGTTTTTATAGCCACAACAGGCCTGAGCAATTGACCTTCTCCATGGTTTTCATGTGGTGCAGTCCCAGGGCTCACCTCAAAACCGCAACAAGCTCCTAAATCAGCAGCCCAGGACATACGCAGCTACGGTTCTTATATTTGAGGCGTCGTTAGAATCAGCAGTGAGATGAAGCACAATGTTGTTGCCCAATTGATCTTTTTGCCTCTTTATTAGATCAACTTAGGGCAAACATGTCAAAAAAACCTGTTTACATATCAACATAAAGAAGACCAAAAAACAGTTAATATCATGAAGAGCATTCAAGGAACTTATTTCATGTTATTTCCTCCTATTTGAGAAATTTTTGCTGTTTATTCGTGAGGTCCTTTGCAGCCTTTGAACTCGAGTTTCAGTCTCTGTGTTTGGACATGCCTGCATGTAGTTGCGGTGGAGGAGGATGCCACGGAGGGGTCGGATCAGCTGGATCAGTATTGGACTCAGATGGCCTGCTGAGAAGTGAGAGCTCTATTTTAAAAAATGGGAAATGGTCTTCTGTCTTATAAAAATCCATTAAAGTTTATTGATGAGACTAATGTGTGTGTTTAAAGTAAATTAGAGGGAGGGGGAGATGCAATGCGATGAGGGGGAGGGTGATGAAAGGTTTGCATTAATGAACATGGTGGATGGACTTCTGTTTTCCATTTGGACAAACCGCTTCCTCTCAGCTCAATGTACTAAAACCACAAAAACACACAAACACACATTAAGTACCTGCTTAAAAATACGGTATGCTCTAAAAACTGACATCCTCTACACAACACACTCAGATTCTCAGTGCTGTCTCCCCCAAAGCAACATACACATGTAAGTCATATACTAACCAGAGAAGGCCTGGCGCCAGGGGAGCGCGGACTAAAATTGCCCCCAAGAAACCAAATCCACTTTATCAAGCTGCCAGATGTCACAACCGATCTTCCTCCTTGGGGCTCTGCTTTTACCAGGCAGTGGCCCAAAGGAGATGATGACTCTGAAGAGAAAGAAAGGAAAGTGACACAGCAAAAAAACTAAAAAAATCTATAAAAAAAAAAGCAGGTGTACATGCTTAAGAACATTCATCATCTTTAAATTTCTTTTTTCCAATTTAAGAACAAAAAACTTTAAAATTGCACTTTAAAGCTGGGTATATTATCCACTAATAATCTGTCTATGATTGCATGATTAAACTAATCGTTGTTTTTTATATATGTGTTACCGATGCATCTAATAAAAATAATTATAATGATTGAATTTTATTGATCTCACATTGGAGAAATTTACCTCTGCATTTAACCCATCCCCTTGGGGAGCAGTAGGCTGCCATCGCGGGAGCGCCCAGGGAGCAGTGGGGGGTTAAGGGTCTTGCTGGGAGACCCAGAGTGGCAGTCTTTTGGAGTGGGGCTTGAATTCAGAACCTCAGGATCCCAAACTCTATGCCCTAAACACTAGACCGCCACTCCCCACAAAAAGCCTAAACAGAAAGCAGGAGCATAGAAGATTCTGAATTGTCAAACCTCAGATGATATGTTGATGTGGCTATATTATTTCTATTTTGTTTGTAGAAACATCAATAACGAATTTGTTAGAATGGACAACAATACAAACCTCTGAGGAAGCCTTCAACACTTTGTAGTTTTGTCTGAGGCTGGATCCACCCTGTGGACTCCATATCCAGCCTCAATACTTCTCACAGCAGGTTGCTCCACATTAAGGTGGCCACATGTGGGCTTTTTGAACCCCAGGAGCTAAACCTCAACCATCAGGAGTTCTGTAGCAGGCTGTCTACATGGCCGATGCCAGGAAGGTGACCTGGACGTTTTCCTAATAATGGGATCAGCATGATTGTGAAATTTAAAACATGATGACTGAGTTGAATAGGCACAAACATATGATCAAAATACCTTCTGGGCACCTCTTTTTGGAGACCCCCAGAAAAGAGCGATGCTGAAGAGATGGATTTCTTGACTTCTTTCTGGATCTGTGGCTCTAATAAACATACAACACTGAAATAATTGATTTAACCCCTTAATAGTTAGCATATTCACTTCTTACACCTCAAGACCCACCGGTGGGCGAGCAATAGCTTAATTTGGGATGTATTAAATGATTGTCCTGCTTTATACAGTGGAAAAAGAATAGAAATCTCAATAAGTCATTTTTTTCTTAAAATAAGTGTATTTCTTCTTGAATTGAAAAGGTAAGTGTGAAACTTTGCCAAAGGAGCAAGACAATTTACATTTAAAATAAGAAAAAAACAATTGCATTGTCTTATTTCAGATGCATATTATCTAATTATCTTATTTTAAGAGAAGAAACACTCATTCCATTGGCAAATCATCTTATTTATCTACTCAAATAACAGATAAATACACTTAATTTAAGACATCTGGACTTGTTTCTAGATCGTTTTTGCAGTGTATCCAGTACCTTGTGTGTAGATACTCAGTGTAGGAGCCCCTTCTCAAAAACTAGGTAACTTAAGAGGATTGGATTGGTTATTGAATGACTCATGTGACCAAGAGCTCCACACTAAAACACAAGAGCTAACCCTAAAAAGTTGTTTTTAGGCAACAAAACAGACTTGACACTTACCGTATCAGACAAAGCAGGCAAAGAATAGATGCAGAAACTCTCACGACTGTCCTAAACTAATTTCAGTTTTGAGGGGCTTCAGCAGCAGTGCCTTCGTGACAGATATTGGGTTTGTTGTTCCCACACTGCACAGATATTGGATTCTGTGCTTAAATGTCAGCCAAACCCATTTGCATTTAGACATAAAACCTTTCAACAAACCAAATATTACCTGTGACAGATCTGAGTCACTAATCATTTAAATGATTATTTTCATGAATTTAAGATGAAATCATTCACATACGTAGGGGAGTGTTGGCCTAGTGGTTAGAGTATAAAGCTTGGAATCCTGAGGTTCTCAGTTCTATCCCCACTCCCTCAGACTGCCACTCTGGCTCTCTGAGCAAGATCCTTAACCCCATACAGCTGAAATTGAGAGGTAAATTTCTCCAATGTGAGATCAATAAAAATCAATTACAATAATCATATAATAAATTAAAATAAACATAATTGCACTTGTATTATATTAACCTGCACTTACAATATTCACCACCTTTCGTTGCTGTTTCCCTTTTTCTTCTGAGGATGTAGCAGCTGGCTCACTTCACTGAACCTGCAATGAATCATGGGATACACAAGGCTATGGAGGATACATGGGACCTGTCCTTCCAATCAGGGGTAAAAAAGGCCTAATTTTTTGGCCGCATACCAGGAAGTCTTTGAATCACACAGGCCACGGCGATGCGCTATGACATAACAGGCCAACAAATGTGGCCTTTGGAGGATGCAACTGTGGGATTTGAACACAGCGTCTTTTTCTTAGCCTTTGGTCTCATTTCCTTTTCGCGTGATTTCGGTTTCTCCCAGGTTAGATTGAAGCCCTTTTGTATTTCCTGATTGCTTACCGTTGCCCCCTAGTGCCACTCTCCTTTTCCCTCAGTTCTCTTCTAGTTTTCTGGCCACACTCCTCCCAGTCAAATAATCATCTCCACACATTGTTCAGTATTTTCATCCCCACTTATTATATTCCTCCCCTGCTGGATTATCTATAATAATTTCCGTTGCTCACCTCCTGTGTTATTCTACTTTGGTTCCTATGTTCCTTGCCTGTTTTCCTTTTGGATTTATACTAACGTTGCCATACTTAATAAGGCTAAAAGAAACCATCTCTTTACCTGCCTCTGCATTTTGGATCCTTCTAAAAACCTCCACAAACCCTGACAGAAATAGCATAAAACAGCACAGAAAAAACTTCTTTGATTATACTCTCTTATTGCCTTAATAATTAAAATCATTTTCTAATAGGTTTTATGAGATCAACAGTGAAGGAGTCTGAGAGCCACATGTAGCTCCGGGGCCACAGGTTAAGGAGTCTGGTCTAGTGTATAACCTCATTGCAAACATGTTGCTTCAATAGTCACCAGGGTGAGTGTAAGCTATAATAATCCTGATTAAAAAATCCAAGCTCATGTATTTGAGTTCACTCAAACATACTGTATATACGTAGATAAAAAAAAATCAAATCTAATTTTCTTTATTTTTAAAACAAAAAACAATGCATATATATGTATCTTATATATGTACATAGTATTACATTTCTTGAGAGACACAGAAGCATCAAACATTTAAATTCAGTCATTTTTAAAATATGTTTTTTTTTATGAAAACAAAACACAATTTAAATTCTGGATATGTTTTATGCACTATACAGAATTTGTTGATGCAATCTAAATAAAGCGTGCACCAAACCTAACTTTCCAAAAACGTAAATTTGAGTTCATAACTGTACAACCGTGGTAGCTTAAGATGCCAAGCAAAGCAAACACTTTTCAAAGTCCAACAGCTCCCTTAAAGGCTCCAGTGCCTGCTTGGATTGAACAGGAAGTGAGAGGTAATTTGCCGTGAGCTCTGTCCAGCTTCAGAGCTCCCAGACATTGTGTCGTCCAATTAGAAGTGGAGTCGCATGCTTACAGAGACACGGAGCCAGCAGGTCACAAAGTTGAAACAGATTCCTGCCGTCCCTAGACAGATGTTGATTGTGTTCCTGGTAAACTGTTTGCTAAAATCACTCCTTCTTCATTTTCAGGGCTTTTTTTTATTTCAAATCCACGTGTTTTGTTTAAATCTGAACAATTAACTGCAAATGGGACAGCCTAAGAAAAAGCCAAACACAGTTTAAAAGTAAAAACTTTGATATGGCTACTTTGAGAAATAGAAATGGGAAATGGGATATGCTATAAGGACAATATGGTTTAAATCAACTCAACCTTTTTTTTTACCATTATGTCACTAATTCCATTTCTTGCTTTTCCACTACGAAAATAGATGTTTTCTTCAGTGGGAGAGAGACACTTTAACTCATTTTCATGCCATAATTAATTAGTTCCACTTAATAGCCTGGAAAAGGCCCTTGATTGTACTAAAAACATGCTATCTTTTCCCCATCATATCCAGACATAATCAATTACCATTTGGTCTTCTCAGAGGAATCAAGAGTTTACAAAGTTACATGGCTAAAATTCGGATGAAAATTAAAATGTTTTGTTTGTTTCTAGAACATATTACCTTTACTTAACAAGACACAATTCAGCAAGGTAGATAACTTTGTTTTGGCTATTTGACAAAGTTTGATGTGAGTGTAAAAAAGCCTTTTGATAGATTCTGTAAGGAATTATGCAAAAGACATTCAGACTGGGACATAAAATCTTACATGACTTTGCTTTTTAATACTATTCCTTACCCTTAACTATTGATTTGCAAGTTGAATTTGTCACGGTTTATTCATTGATACTCAACAGGCACATGTAAGCACAGATGGTGAGCTGTGTCACAGTGCAGTCCCAGAGTGAAAAGTCAAACATCGGTTTTAAAGAGACACCTTAAGCCTTAGAAAATGGTATAACTGGAAAGTTACGTCATTCATTTGGCAGCAGTATGCAGCTTCCCTATTAAATGTCTGAATGCCTCCTATAATGTTCCCCTCAGAAGTCAGAAGTTTGATTGGGAATGATGTAACATCTAATTTACCTGTGTTCATAAAAATCTAAGTCAGATACGATGTTCGTGCTCAGAGACCAACTACTTTCAGCAACGCAGGCTAGGAGTAAAATATTTCTCAGCATTCGTGCTTTTAATCAAAACAGGAACACTTTCAAATGTAGTCCAGAGCTGCGATTTTTAAAGTTATTGTTAGTTAGTGGATGTTTTTTGGAGGGGGAATTCAGCACGGTACACAAAGTCATCCTGCCTGCTTTTCACTCTTCAAGGGTAATTCCTATAAAATGTGAGACCACTCCACTGAAACTAAAGCTCACTCGATACATTAGGAGAGCATAGGACTGGTATGTGGAAAAACTAACCAATAGGATGATCCCTGCCAGAAGTCGAAAGAAGATTGTCAATTTAAGATTTAAATAATGTGATACAAAAAGAGAATATAAAAATTGTTTAAGCTGTTATGTTTAAGTTGAGTATCGGCCATACTGAATCTGAACTGTGAAGAAGGCTTCAAACTTTCTTCTCTAAAGTCTGACTTTAAATAATAATTTCAGTTAGGTTAGCCAACTGTGAATTAAGCATTTCTGACATCTGGACTTGAACTTTAATGATTAAAACTTTAGACCTTTTAAAAAACAGACTTTTAAAGGGATAGCCCAGATCTGTGTAGTTAGGGTCTATTAAAAGGTTAATACTACTTAATATCTTACCTTAGCCCATGGATAAGGGGTAAGGTAAGAAATTAAGTAAGAGAGCTGGTGGTTTTGAAAATGCTTCCTAAGTGGATTTTTTAAAGAACTTGGCTAACTGTTGTTACATTTAAACTAGACATATAAACACATAGGACCACTTTACACAATGCCAATTATCACCATTTTCTTACAAATAGGAACAATACTGGAGTCATTTGCTAAGTTTTCTCATTTTGTCCTTATTCTGTTTCTGTTCATCTTCAAATGTGATTTAAAATAGTTAATAATGGACATGAGAGACATAAGAGAAAAAAGAGCAGAAACTACATCTGCCTTAGGGGTGTAAATCACACCCATCATGGCGATTCGATTCAGTATCGATTTTCCTGACCCAACGATTTGATTATTTTCAATACTCAAGAATACATTATCTTCTTTTTTCTCCGCCATGTCTGTCTTGCCTACTGTTTACGCGACTGTTTGTGCATGCGGAAAGTGGGTAGTGGCTAAAGGAAGCAAGGTATGAGGGCAAAATAGGCTTAGTGCCACCACAGCACGGAAGTCAGAATTACGTCCAGGAGCAAGTGGATAAAAAATAGACCGGAGAAAAAAAACAAAACATGAATCGATACTCTTGCAGACGTGTCGATGCATCGGATCGTTGGCTGTTGGACCGATGCATCGGTGCAAAACAATTATTATTTACACCCCTAATCTGCCTTAGGAGAAACTTTAGCTGAGCATTTCTGTAGCTATGCCATCAGGCTCTTCTTTTGAACGGTGAGGCAAATGGTACCCGGCCAGGCTGATGAGGTATATGTGTTATAGTTTTATGTAATAGAATCCCAGGGACAACTTTCTCAACAAAGGGAGAAAAAAAAGCCAAAACAGAAATCCTTGGAAAGGTGTACCTAAAGCCTTTATCCAGATCAATCTAAAAGCTTTTCTGGATTAAAGCATGCATCAGTCTCCAGATGATGAAAGGGGTTTATGCAAAAATTATTTTGGTAACCTATAAACTGACATTATGTTTGAACTGGACAGTTATTTATTACAATAATTATTTACTAGGGAAATTGAGGAGGAAGTGTCCCACCAATGATCTTCCTGTGTGCAACATGCACTGACAAAAGAAAATGTAAACCATTGCCAGCCTACAAAACAGAAAGATAAAGCTGTGTCAAACCTTATTTGAAATAGGGTTTGTTTAAGCCTGAATAATGTTTTTTTTTTACTTTTACTTTTCTGTCACACTGTCACTTGAACTGGAAAGGCTTTATATTCCAATGCATATTTTACAAGAGACAGTCATCAGCAACACACGGCCTCCTACCTTTCAGTTTTGATGTAAATAGTCATTAGTTTCTGCGCAATTAACTGCCCAATGCAAACACAGAGATGATTTAAAGCTCTTATAACTGCTCATAAAATAGCCCTTAAAAAACTATGACATTTTTCAGACTGAATGTTTTTTCTAAGAAAGTTACAGCCGTCTTTGAAACAGACTCCTCCCTGGCGAGTTTAACTTCAAGGTCAAAAAGTTAATAGAACCAGCATTTAGTGCAAGATTTCCTCATAAGATTAAGTGATTCTTTTTTTAACCTAAAACCTAAATAAATTTATTTTAGAATTTTTGTGTTTGCCAAAGTAAATTTCTGGGGGTGGGGGTCATTGGCACCAGCGCTACCTAAAATAGTTATGGCAGAAGAAGAATTTTTCAAACGGTTAGAAAAACCAGAAGATATTTCGGGAGTAATGGATGTACTACCAATAATTCAGAGTATGATTATGAGGACTGACTGAGTTGGGACTGTAGAATATTGAGAACTGAACACCCTCCAGATCCCAGCACAATGTCGGGAATTAGCATGATCTCTTTGCATTGTGCAGCTAACAGACAAGTTCATGTATCTGCCTGTATTGAATTGTGGGTATCTTCTTATGATATCAGTGCAAGACATAATTGTATTCCTAATTTATATGTATGCATTCAGGTAAATTGGTTGTCATACATGCATGATCCGAATGTTTTGGCACTGTTTTATCCTCCTTACTTTTTGTCTCATTGCCTGTGGCATCATGTCATCTCTTCGTTTGACTTTCTTTTAACAATAAAAGTAGTCGGGAAAACTGTAGGCAAGAGATGCTACTTCCTTGGTGCACAACCAATGGGCCACAATAGTGAAGGATTGCACCGGGAGGCAGTTACACAAATATTGATAATCATTTCTTCTTCCTTGCTTATTTATTCAATCCTGTCGAAGTAGTATATCAATTGGGAAGGTGGAAAGTGAAACGCCTGTAGTTTTAAATGGTTTGACCAAAAGATCGTGACGCACTGAACCATCTGAACTCTTCCTCCATTTTATGGTCATTGGCAAACAATGTTTGTAGTGTTTGCAGCACCAGGTAACATGTCCACTTGCTGTAAATAAATCCTTCATGCAGGACTTCCACAAATGTCCTAAATACATTACACTTCCAAGTAGTCAGAGCAAATACTAAAAATAACAGAACTGTTTCTATTTTTTCAATCATTAACCCTTTCATGCATAGTGATCACTACAGTGTACATTTGTTTAATATATATCTATATATTAGGGATGGAACGGTTTATGAAAACCGTGCAAACCGTTCGGTTCGACTGTCTCGGTTCGATTCGTGTGTCTTGCGTTCGGTTCATGCGCTGCTCCTTTTTCTCATAGGCAAAGTGTGTACACTCCAGAGCAGAAGGTGGCGGTACTGCGACAAAAGCCAACCACCAGTAGTAAACAAGATGAAGAAGCGAAGCAGCATAGCCGAGTGTAGCAGAAAAAAATCAGTTGTTGTGGAGAATTGTGTGGGTATGGCGAATGGGAAAGAACAGGAGTTGGAAGACGCGCCAGCAGCACTTTATAGGTCTGCTGTATGGGACCACTTTGCATTTAGAGTGACCTACGATGACGGCGGAAAGAAAGTTGTGGATAAAAACAGTGTGCAATATATATATATATAAACTGTATATTGGTCACTACTGTAGATAGATCTAGTGAAATCTGTTGCATTATCCCATACAGAAAAATCCCATTTGTTGATGGAAAAAAAAAAGTCAGTGAAACCAAGATGACTGAGGAAAAAGACCAAGGGAAAAAGACTAAATACCTTGGCTGTTTTGGTTTCTAAAGGGGAGTAGAGGAACTATCGTATCCAACAGAATACCATATTACAAATTTAAAACTGATTTACATCTCTATCTATGCAACTACTTCATTGGTATATTGATTCTTTTTACAGTATAAATGCAGAAAGTAAACTGGAGTGGACAGATAAAAGATAAAAAAAAAACAAAAACAAAACCTTGTTTTTAATTCCTACAGTATGAAAACACTTAGTTAAAAAAACTGACTCAGTTTATCACAATTAATGCATGAGAGGTTAGTACAATGTGTTTTACTTTTTTGCAGTTTTACAAGAAGCATAAATTGTTATTTGTTTTAAGTATTTGTAGCTCCAAAACGCT
Organism: Cyprinodon variegatus; assembly: GCF_000732505.1. Taxonomy (NCBI): domain Eukaryota; kingdom Metazoa; phylum Chordata; class Actinopteri; order Cyprinodontiformes; family Cyprinodontidae; genus Cyprinodon; species Cyprinodon variegatus. Next base: position 320,122 of record NW_015151135.1, read on the forward strand.
TCTCATTTGACCCTACATCTTCAAGGAATAACTAGATTTAGAGTGCCAGAGTTAGCTAGTAAGAGTAACATGTTATTTGGGTATAAGCCTTTAGCAAAATATCCTTTTATGAATAAAGGGATCTCTCTCCGGGTACTCCGGCTTCCTCCCACAGTCCAAAAACATGACTGTTGGGTTAATTGGCTTCTCTAGATTCTCCTTAGATGTGAGTATATGTTCGTGAATGGCTGTATGTCCTGTTTGTCTCAGTGTTGCCCTGCGATGGACTGGGGACCTGTCCAGGGTGTACCCCGCCTCTCACCCATTGACTGCTGGAGATAGGCACCAGCATCCCTCGCAACCTCAATTGGGACAAGCATGTCAGATAATGGATGGATGGATGAATAAGGGGATCGAAAGAAAAATATAAGAGGCTGTTGGTCATAGGTTTGGCCAAAAAGGTCACAACATATTAAGAGAGGACATGAATTAAGGACTTTAAATTTCAAATGTGTGAGTTTATTAACTACATTGTTCTTTTAATTTTTTTTTTTTATGTTTAGATTTTTCTTTTTATTAGTAAAAAAAGCTGAGAATGTTTTCCTTCCTGTGCTCAACAAAAACCCAAATGATAACTAAAATTGGACCTGATGCGCCATCCAAACAGAAACAGGTGGCAGCGAGGCCATCCCTAACCTTTTATAGAGCAAGTTACTGTTTTTGGTCACTTCCATACCCCTTACAAATGAGGTCTATAAGAAGGAGGTTTATATCCAGCAGTTCAGCAAAGATACTACTACCTGGCAGTACACGACACTATGGCATTTGACCAATTAAATCCTTGGATGATAATAACCAGCTAATGAAAAAAAATTAAAAAGCTAATTGAAAAGTTAATAAAAATAAGTGCATGTATCAGCATTTATATGCGAATATTATATAACAAAAAAAGTGTTTCAGTCTGTGAATGTTTTTTCATGAATTTCATATAGAATATTTTTTGTTATATTAATATATTAGGGCAAGTGACTATGTCTTGTTGTTACATTGACCTTGATTATTGTCATCAAATATACATGTTTTTTTTAAATGTTACAAAAGTAAGAAGGTCTTGTCTTGCCCTCCAATAAAACTCTTAGTTTGAAACTTTGATTTTAAAAGTATTTCACTGAGTGTCCTTTAGAGGGGTAAACAGGCTCAATGAAGCGACTACCAACACAGGAACCACAGGAAATGTCAAAAGTTATCCTAAAGCCTAAACCCAAATAAAAGAAAAGGAAAAGGAGACAGCCAGTCCCACCAGGCCAAAACCAGAGTAAAAGCCATAACAACTGTGGCCTACAGCTGGGTATGAAAACTGGTGAGAAATGCCCAGATAGCGAAAGCGAGCATTGAGAGTGCGACCAAAGCCCATTCTATTTATAGGCCACTGAAGCCACGATCCAGCTGAAAGATTTTATATAAACCTAAAACTAGCAAAACACAAATCTAAATGCAAAGAGAACAACCCAAAAAGACAAAGATAAAGATTTAATTACATAAAAAAATCTAAAAAACATGTAAAAAAAAAATAAAAATTTTATTTAAATATTTTCCAAAAGTACAAGGAACCAATGACAATTTGCCAGATTTTGGCCGTTCCACATGGGCTTCATCTTTCTGACCCGAAAGCTGCTGGTTAAACTTATCTGCTGTATGTGTGCCAAGCTGTCCAACCGCTGCCTGTGGGTTACACGCGAGAAGAACACACAATCACAGAGACACTGACTACTCAGAAAACAACAGTTGATTCATGCAATTTTCCCATCATACACAGGAAGCGGTTTCTCAGGATCCCCATGTTCCCAGGATGCCACGGGTAACGTGGTGTTTCCTTACCACCTCTTCATCTTCATCCCCTTCTCTCCCTTGTTTGTTTGTTTCCCTGATGTTTTTATTTAAGGCATCAAAAGACACCCCCCACTTGCTCCCTCCCTTGCGACATCCCCTCAAAGCCCCAGAGCAGTCAGAATGATTTGTAAACTTCAAAAGACTAAGAGCCCCAGCCTCGTCTCCTCTGCTCATTTAGGTAATTCAATAAGCCAGGGGGGACAAGCGCAGCGGCGCACTGCTTCCCCTCCTGCCCTCTGTACCCTCGCTCTTCCGAATGGAGCCTCTGTGGACTATCTAGCACACATGTCAGTCTGTAATGGAGAAAGACTCCGCTAAAGACGGACCCAGTAAAGGAATACTTCATGATGTATTTGTTTAAAAAAGAATCAAATTTAAGTGTGTTTAGATTAGTGGCAAAGAGATCTTAAATTCTGCTTTCTTTGCCTTCTTCTTTCGTTTTTTGTTTCAAATTGAAAGCAGTGTGCTTGATAGTTCATTCTTCCCTTAAGGGATTTCATTCTTACATCACAACAAAAGAATGTGAATTAGGCCCCATATTAATGTCTGTATTTGATCTGACAACCTTATGAAGCAAAAGTGGTCCAACAGAGAGACCCTGGGGAACTCCTCTGTGCCGCTGTCACATCTCTGCCTCTTCAAGGCAAATGCTTTATCAGTGTGGGCATGTGACGGTTCAACGAGGCACCAGTGCCATTAGCAGAATCAGCCCCCCTCCCCGATAACCTTCCTCTGCTTGTCGAGACAGAGGTGGCGGCAGGTTTATGCAGGCACTGCCACAATGGGACCAGGCCCTGTAAATGCTGGGAGAGTATAAATCTCTATATTTATCAAAACCACACAGAGACATTGGTGGCCACTCCCCACTGTGGGCTCCCTGTAACCACAAAATCTGCATCTGATAAACTCGCCCGCTCCATTTCACTGGTCTACATCAGAAACAGCTCATAATGTTGGACACAACCTGGTTAAAAAAAAAAACAACAACAAAAAAAACCCTGAAAGACCAGCATGTTCTGAAATAGTCTATAGAAAACTATTTGAAATTGCATATAATGTTGCACACCATGTTGAAACCTAAATCATAGTCTTTAGAACTCTGATTCAGTTTGTTGTAAATAGCAATTAAATAAATTAGCAAAGAAAGGTGGCGGCTGCAGTGACTGAGACACTGTGTGTTTTGTCTTTGTAACTGATGAATTTTGGTTTATTTTGAACTATATGCCAGCTTAGGTGTGAGTTAGGAAGTGTGGGCCCACATATTTTAGTTTAAGTTGGACGATTTAAACTGAAACTTTATTACAGAGATAAATTTTCTTTTTATTCTATTTTTTTTTTTAACATCTCAATTGTATTGTTTTGTTTGTTTGTTTTGCTCAATATAAGTTCAAAGTTCATAAACTGTTGTGAGTTGTTTGGTTATTTCAGATAATTGGATAAGAAATAAGCAGATTTAAGGCTGGATTATAACCCTGATTCTGAATTCCTTAGGTTGTATTTAAAGTTGTTACCATCCTCGGAGGTGAGTCAAACTCAAGTCAAAATATAAAGAGTTAATAGAGTTTAAGGGTTTTTTTTACGAACTCAGGGGCCCTTACCTACTTCAATGGGGTATAGGTGGGCTACATCTTCAAAAAATGTGGGTTTCTTTTCCAGGGTTTAAAAAGAAATGGACACGTTGATCTGAAAAACATAAACATCATAAAAAGAAAGACGTTTTTTAGGTGCCTCTTCTAAATATCGTTCCCACTACATGACTTGAGACAAATGGCAATATTTAATTAATAAAATAACACTTTTCTTTTTCAATTTTTTATAAAGGTCAGTTGTTAAGGACATATTTTATTGGTTTTCTGTAAATACTGTAGTACTGTTAATTGAACTTTTTTGATCTCACATTGTAAAAAAATTGTACCTCTGCATTTACCGTAACCCATCTCCTTGGGGAGCAGTGGGCTGCCACTGTGTGGCGCCCCAGAGGCAGTGTGGGGTTAAGGGTCTTGCTCAGAGACCCAGAGTGGCAGTCGGGCTTGAACTAAAAAACGTAGGGTTCCAAGCTCTATGTCCTAACCACTAGGCCGCCACTCCCAAATGAACTCTCTGCATTTAACCAAATACCCTTGGGAAGCAGCAGGCTGTCATTGTGCAGCACCTGGGGAGCAATGTGGGGTTAAGGGTATTTGTCAGAGACCCAGAGTGGCAGTCTGTGGGAGTGGGACTCGAACTCTAAACCTCCAAGCGCAATGCCCTAACCACTAGGCCGCCACTTCTGCAGGAGTTTTGCAGCTCCCCCAGAGATACCAAACGGCTGTTAGATGTTTCTCTGAGCTAAGGTGAGTTGTGGCTGCATGGCCATATTGAGGCAGGTTTTCAGTTAAAGAAGACGTGCATTTATCGTCCCACAGTGGGAAAATTCCGGTGGTGCCACACTCCTTATATATTCTCATTAAACAGTGCTCTTTGTGTTCTCTACTGCTTTATGCCTGACCTGTTTGTCATGTTCCCTTGTTTTCATTTTGCTTTTTGTTCTCTAATCTTCCCAAATGCTAGACCAAGTGTAATTATAGCAGAGGTCAACCAAGTCATTACTTCCCAAGCGACAAGTAGGTTTCTAGGTTTTAATGCCAAGTCTAAAATTGAGTCCCAAGTGAATTTTACAGTAAGTCTTAATAAGCAATCCTGGAAACATTAATGACCTTAAAATATAACTATGCAGATTCATATTTTGTTTTTACTATTTACTTCAGTGGTCATTTTTGACTTTAATAAGAGCCAGGGATGATTTAGGAAATTTGGGGCCCTAGGCAAAGACAGGCAGGGCAGGCCCTCTGAATTGAGAAGACAACACATAAAACAGACTCAACTGACTTTTAATGCTGTCTCAAAAGGAATGAAAGATTTTTTCCAAGCACTGAGCTCACTTTGCTGATTGCTCCTTCCTGTGTTTCCAAAAAGGAGGAGGCAAAAGTAAATAACCCAGTCCTTCTTTTCACTGTAGACAAACCATGATCTGCTAATCTGTTCTCCATTTTTCATTTGGATGAAATAATAGCTGCATGAATCATAACAGCAGACAATATAGAGGAGGGCAGGAGGATGGGTTACCAATCTACTTGCTTTGGAGAGCAGAGTTCGGTGCTTTTATATGTTGATGGCAAAGTCTGCAGTACCAGAAAAAAGTCTGTAGATTTTGCAATAGGTGCTTTTTTGAAATAAAAGTGCTAGAGGGGTCTGAAAAGTAGCTAAATATAGCGACAAAAGCACTAAGTTGGCAACACAGCCCCTCCCAATGGGTGGTTTAAAAAGGGTTGCCGCCCACCGGTTGGAACCTTCCGAAAAATTGCAACAAAAGGAACGAAACAAAGGGGGGGAAAACAAAAAAGGAAGGGGCCGAAAAAAAAAAAAATAAAAAGGGTCCGGGGGGAATTCAAGGAAAAGAATTTTAACAAAAAAAAAAATAAAGGGCAAAAAAAAAGAAAGAGTACAACAAACCTAAAACCAAAAAAAAGTTTAAGGAACCCCTAGGAACCTGGGGCCCTAGGCAACTGCTAAGTTTTGCCTAATGGTACACCCACCCCAATAAAAGCATCAAGTTATTTTATGATGCTCAAGTTCAATTCAAGTCACATGTTTTTTAACATATCTAAGTCAAGTGTAAAAGACATCAAATGTCATTCCAGTGAAGTCATCAGGTCCACAGATATAATTTATACTAAGAGTAAACAAATACAGGTTGAATCTACATTGCTTTTCAAATGTCTTTAAGCAGCAGTTTTGAAAATTGCTTCTGTTTTTCTTTGACTTGTGGGCTTCCTAGATGTTTTGGAAAAGTCTGAAATTTAACTCAAAGTTTTTCGGTATCTGGAAGCAAAGGAAACAAAATATTGTATTTCAAGACTACATTTAAGTTAAAAGGTGGTGCTCATGATTTTCAATTTGTTAATTTGTCTGTAAATTTTAGTCATTCCATCCTTCTTTTGTTTCTTTCTGTCCTTTTCTGTTCCTTTACTTCTGCTTTCTGTCTGTCTGTGACCCTTCCATCTTCCCTCCCTCCTTTTTGCTTTCTTTTTGTCCTTATTTTATTGTTTCACATTTTCTTCCCACTATTCCTTATTTTCTATTTTCTTTATTATTCTAGTCCCTGGTAATCATTCAACGTTCATTCAACGTCTAATATTACAAGCATAACGGTTGTAAGCATGGTTATCTTGAACTTTTGCCTTTTTACAACATAGGATCAAAAGAGTAAATGAAAAAGAAAATTAATGTGTAAAAATTTTACATTTTTTACATGGAAAATGTGTAACCTTACCCTACTAATTTATTGTTTAATGTTGGATTTTACACAAATTCCATTTGAATTCAGTGAGGTATGTGGGTTTAACTTGGCAAAATATGCAAAATCTCACTGGGTAGGAATACTTTTGCAGGGCCCTGCAGTCTCTCTGTCTCCCTGCCCAAGCCCACCTTCTAAGGAGGCAGTAAATGGTCCGTTTTATCTCTTCTCTTTCAGCCATGACTGCAAGAGCACCAGATAGCAATCTGAAAAAAAAAAAAAAGAATAAAAGCAATTTAATCGCCTCCACAATTCTTTTTACAGTCGTTTAAAAACTGTTCAAAGCAAAGTATGATTGAGATGAAATTGCAGAGCTTCTTCCGGAGGAAGGAAACATTGACTAGCCTCTTCGCCATTAACGTCCAAGCTCTTTGGACAGCGCCCACACGGCCACGGCTCAGGCTGCATGCAAACCGCCGTTGGATGAGTTGCTCAAAAGCAAATGCAGCTCGAAGAGAATATTTAGATTGTGCTGTTCAAATATTTGTAATGCCCCGACACAGCTGCCGCCACCCAGAACTGGCAGGGCAAAGACTGCCTGTAATTGATTTAATTATCAGTAATCATCCAATGGTTTTGTGTACTCTCTGTAGTCCTGAAGCAAGGGGGGGGGGGCGTCAGAGTTAATGATGTGTTTCCATCTTAATTAATGCTGTGGTCCAGCCTGGTTAAAGCACAGCCGTACAAACACATGTAGATGTAATTTTGTGGCGACTGGCAGAGATCAACGCTGAGGGTGGCGGTCTTTCATGGTGTGACATGAATAAAAGGACCACTGCCACCTTTCTGTAGCAGGACTGAGCACAAAGTGAAGAAGACAAAAATCTGATGTGTTTGTGCCTTTTGCATTCATATAAACCGTTGAGTCGGGGGGCTGGGGGTGTTTCGTGGGCGGGGGGAGGGCTATTAAAAGTCTCGAGTTCTAGCCTGTAAATGTCATGTTTGGTCGAAGATTTCCGTTTTTGCCTTCTAATTGGTGTCGGGGGGATTTAGGGTTTGAAAGCAGAGGATGAAAAAAAAGCAAGCAAGGAAAGCTAAGGGGATGGGGGAGTTGTGGGGTGGGGGGTACTTAAGCTCATAAAACTGCAGAGTAGCATTGAACCCAAACTGGGTTTTAATGATTCCAGCTTCAGGAAAGCACGGTTCGGGTCATTGAGACGGGAAAACGGGGTTGCGCTACAATAATAATTCCCCACTTTGATTTGACAGCACAAGAAAAATATTGTGTCAACACATAAAAGAGGTTACGGGTGATCATAAACTACATTTACTGTTCAAGACTGTCGAGTGGGAGGTGTTGCTGACATGAGAACGTCAGCGGGGGAATGAAGAAAAACCTTGGGTCAGATTTTGCATAAAGGAAGATCTGTAGGTAAGAATAAAGAAGTGTTCAACAGACTCCTTGTGTGGAAGCTTTAGAGGTGACAGTGAGCTGTTGTCATAACTCCCACTTGTGAATCTGAAGGCATTTCTCTTTCACACTGTGTGCACAAACACCCCCACATCTCCCATTGCCCCCCCCAAAAGCACTCGGTCTCGACAGTGAGTGGGTTACACCACTGTTTACAATATTTCAAATTCCCTCTCAAGTGTTTGGTTTGGCAGGTTGTTCGGCCTTTTCCCTTGCAATTACAGGCTTGCTGGGTTTCTCAAATGGGGCTTTTGAAGAAATAACACTTTTCTCCCGAAGCTTAAAGGTTGGAGGGGGGGTTGGCCAGCAGCTCATACAGTCAATCACACAGACCGAGTCTTAGCGCTGTCTGACGCACTTTTCCACTAAAATATCACCAAGTCTTGCATGAGTGGATAAAAAAACTTATATGCATGCTTCATGCCCCTCAGTCTGGTTAAGTTTCAACTGAGTCACAAAGATGTAAAGATTTGTTGAGAAAACTGAAATGGTTTTCATTTATAAGAGACTAGCTAAAGTACAAGTGGTGTGCCATTTTTGATTCACTTTCCTCTTGATCTAATTTTACAAGAATAAAAAATATAAAAATATTACGTAAACCTTAGCCGTATATTAAAGAGTACCTAAAAAACAGATGCTACCTTTACCATCGGTAGCAACATTTTTTTCCCGAGTGCTTACAAACATCAACTTTTTCACTATTCGGTCGGGGACCCAAAATGCTGCCACATGAACAAGATTTCATCTTTTTCTCTTTTTGGGTCAATAAAACTATTTTTTGAACATCAAATGTTCAAAATAGAATCTGGGTGAGTACAAAGAGTAGTTTCTGTTTTATTTTCAATCTAAAGAAATGGCTGGCCAAACCAACCTCGCCCAATGTAAGGAAATATATTTACCACTCTGTAATTAAACACTTTGTTTGGTTAATTTCTGTATTTTTACTGATATATAATATCAAGGAATCGCTGAAATAGAAATTAAGTAAAACCATCAATGGTTTAAAAAAGTTATGCATCTTGCACGATCTAAGGAAGTTAAAAAACATTTGAAATATAAAGTCAGTAACATTTATCCATCTGGAAAGGGCTAAAAAGTCCTTTCTAACATTGTGGACTCCAACAAAAACCATTTAAATCTAATTAAAAAGATATCATGAAACAGAGGTAATCCCACTAGTCTATCAAAATGATTCAAAGAGGGCAGTGACAACATAATCCAGAACGATATATAAGTTACTGCAGGTCATACATGTACCTACCTGTTCTGGTTATTCAACAATAAAAGACACTTCTGTAACCAAGTTCCTTCTGCAACATCCATGCTTACCTTTGTCCGTTTGCTAGAATGAAAATTTCTGCAAAGAAGAGCGGGACAAAATTAGACGGCAGCCTTGTTCCCTGCTACAAAACTGGCTACCACTTGTTGCACCACTTAATGTCCTTTTGATGATACTTTATCTTCAGTAAAGACTGTGGTGTAGTCTAGGTTTTGCACCGGGGTACACTGACCCCCTACACCCCCCTACACTCCTACAATCAAGTCATAATCATTTTATTCAATTTAAACATAAAATTATATTTTCATAGAATTTTTTTCTGAAATGGAGCATTTTTAATTGATAAAAACTTCTATTAACATTTTTAGATCTAAACCAGTGACAATATTCTAGTAGCCTACAACACTAACATATTTAGTAACTAGTACGCATCTTTATTATTTTATATTTAGATTGATATAAAAACAGATATAACTTAAAGAAAATGTAAATGTAAAGTATTAACTTTTTTATATTAATGTTTTAAGTAAAAAACTAATCAGTGAGGAATAATTCAATCATTACAACTGTTTGGAGTAAAAATGGTTGCTTTTAGCAGTCATCTTTGAAAGCCAATGAATTAAAAGTGAGCAGACTGTAAAAAGAAAAGGTTGTTTTCTTTTTATTTCAAATCTATGCACTATATATAGTGATGTGGTTTTGATTAGACAAAATATGAGATAAATCATTGACAAAAATGTCAGCTCTTTCTTAAAAATAAAAATGCTTTTATATTTAAAAATGTTTGTAGAAAAGGGGATATAAAAATAATGGGCTGGCTTTTTAAAAGTAGTCAGAGTAGATGTAGATCTAGATCTATCTACACCAATAAAATCTAGGTGATCAAAATAAAAATAAAGGACATGTTTGTCTTGTTATGATGTAAAAGAAAACAAAAACATACTTTTACTTTCTAGTGGTAGAGTTTCAGTTATCCAGTTACAATGTCTCCAACTGCCAGGAGATTATTAATATTAATATCTACAGCTAATTTTTAGATATATGTTTTACCATTCACAATCGCATTAAGAAGAACCATTTTTATATATAAATTTTTATATAAACCAACAGCGCTTTGTGAGGCATGTTTAAATATTCTGCTGTGTCACTTCGTCCCTAAAATAAGTTGTAGATTTTATTCTTGTAGATTTTAATTTAAGCTTGAAAGAAGATAACAAAGAACCTATGTTCATCCCATCATTGCAAGTGTTTCTTGAAGTTTAAAGCTTGCAATAAGCTACATCTTTAGTTTAGGCCAGATCAGACAAAGAGGAGGGGAGGGTTCTCAGAGACAAATATTAGTATCTTATGTATGTAGTGTTGAAGAGAACAGGTCTGTAGGAGTATTTTAAGGATCTACTGTAGGTCATTGCCACATCACCGTCTAGTAATGACGTTAATTACACAATTGCTCTGCTAAACTTCTATGAAGATTATGATGCTGAGTTCAGATGAAAGGCCTGATAACATCAACATCTTTGGCCTTGCATTGTCGGGGGTGGGTGGGGAGAGGGGTTAGTTCCTTACCCTGAGGCTAAGAATCTTCCCCCTCCCTCCCTCCCTAGCCCCTTCCACCCACACAAGGGAGTTAAAAATCCCATTTACTCTGACTGGAGCCAGGAGTTGGCTTGAAAAGGCCAGGGACAAAAAGCGATTTTCCACGGAACAAAACCATTACAATGGTCCCACTTTGATCTGGGCCCTCCCCGCCTCCACCTTCTCCAGTCCTACCAGTGCCAATTGAACTTTGTCACCACGCAACTGTCATCTACGAAGGGAAAAGCCTTCCACTCTGAATGAAGCGGTCCACAGCAATTTACTCCAGACAGCGCTTTGAAGTGTCAAGGAGAAGTTTGGCTCTCGGACAACACTTTTTCTCCGCTACCTTAGCCCTTTTCTTCCCTTCTCTCTGCAAATTGAAATGGCCAGCAAGACGGCATGGACACTCCAGAAGGGGTAGTGACAGAAGAGAGGGAACATTAAATGTCCAGTTTTCTCCCTCTTTCCCTGCCTCCCGTCTGAGTAACAGAGGCATGCAGTGCTGGCATGTGGATAATAAGCCATGGGGCCCTGCAACATCAAAAGCTTGGAGAGCCCCTAAGAATACAAATGTGAGGCCTAATGGTACACTTCATTAATGTCCTCGCCATCAAAGCCCACTTTACTGACTTGGGAGATTGACTAATTTACACATTGTGGGAAATTGCTCCCAGCCATGCGTAAAACTGCCAGGCATTTATATGGAGAGACCCGGAGGGGGGAGGATGAGGGAGGTAAGTGGAAGGGACAGCCTGAGTTTTCTTCTGTGCTTTCTTTGAATGTTGGAAGTGGCTGAAGGCCAAACAGCATCATCACACATGCATGGGGAGTCCGTGCCTTTGTTTCAGACTGGGGATAATCATTTAAGGCAGTTAAATATGTAATGACTCATTCCTCCTCCTCTTCCCTGACTCTTCCTCTTCTACTCTCACAGCATTACCTATGTATTGAATCTTCAATACATAGGTTGGGGTAGAGAATAACTCAAAAATTACAACACTGCTTAAATATAACATAAAATGGAAAAGAAACCCTGTGTTGTATAGTAACGAAGTAAAAATGTTGAACATCACATAAATATACAGCTCATTTGGGACATAAACAGTCTGTAATCTTGACTGTTAATCAAGCAGACTGATCAGTGTGATTCACAAAAATGTTTATTGATGCACGTCGCCCAGTAGACAGAGTAGAATCCAGCTGGATGGCTAACAATGGCACGTGGCAAACGCCGACCACAGAGGTCCAAATGCCGGAGTCTTAAGACTGCTGAACTGGCTGACGAGCAGACTCAAACAGGTGAAGGAAAGTAGGAGTATCCAGAAGACAAAGCCCAAGCCAGTGTCGAAGAGGTTAGCAGGAGTCCGAAGACAGATCAGGCAAACAAATCTGAAACAGGAACAGGCAGGCTCAAAGGTCTGAGGGCAGAACTGGTCAGGATCAATCTGAATGAAAACAGGTATGCCAAAGAACTCTCACCAGAGGCTTGAATAATATGGCACTGATTACTGGGAGCAAGCATCTTAAATACAGACAGAAGCAGGCGGATAAGATGGACAGTGATTAAAAACTGGTCGGAGCTAAGAAGGGGGGAATGGAATGAACCATTAAACCAGCAATCAATGCCAAGATTGTTGACTGTTATGGTTACATGGGGAAATTTTGGTGCAAGCGTTACAACCCTTCGCCTGTGTTATGGTTGGTTCAGTCTATTTTAGAGCTGAGAGTCTGAGCCTTACCAGCCTGATTTGCTCCTCATGTAAGACAGTCAATCTAGCCAAGGTATTTGGACACTGACCTGCTGCATAACCAAAGCTTTAAAATAAAGTCTCAGACTTATGGATTCTCTTTTAGGATTTTTTTTATTAAGAAGTAATATCTAGGCAAGTCATCAATCACAACATCCGTTGATGTCTGACTGTAGATGCAAGGTTCTTTTCTGATATGTGATGTTCATTTAACACCAGATGTGAGGGAGAAGCATCTTAAAAAAGTTTCCCTCTTTTCTTGTACTCAGGAAATATGTCCCAAAAATCTCCAGGAAATTTTTTTTTTCTTAGAAATGTGACATTGGGGCTATGTGTTTCTATTGGTTAGCAATGATTATTTATTAACCTCCTGGATGATTTATTAGTGTAGTTGCAGAGTCATTTTTGTATGCCAGCTAGTACCGAAGCATTAGAATGTATTCTTTAATCCTTTTAAAACTTCTTATAAACATTAATGACTTAGTTTCTCATCTGTTGACTTTGCCTTAATGTGTTTTAATTTTTCACACCTTTTTAACCTTTTAATTACTATTGTCAAAGAGGGACTTATTGAATCTATATGTCAGACAATAAGTAAGCCTGGGTGTGGCTAATGAAACTGAAACCAAAATGTGGTTCATCAAGGGCAATGTTAATTTAAAAAGCTTCTCTTCCCTAATCATTTGAGAAATTTCATTGACATTTATTCTGTTTATCTGTGCCTCTTGCTACAATTAGTTTAATAATGTGTGATATGCCTGTTGAAAATGCAACCCAAAATAGGCTGTGCAAAAGACAGGCCCAAGTGTGGAGATAAGTTTAAGACATTAAGCAGGGGTTTGGTTAAGACAAGAGAATGTGACAGTAAATGTGATATGACTGCATAATCTGATACAAAATTATATATATTGTTGCATTCACACCATTGATTCACCAGATCCCCCAGAGACATGACAAGTTTTTGCAAGAAAAAACTGTTGTGCATGACTTTATATATTCTTACTTACCCAGTATTTTGTTTGATTATATGGAGAGATGTTTACTGAGTAAAAATGTTTGCTTAAAGTGCGTTGATCTTCAGATGAACTCATTACACCGCTTCAAGTCAGCTGCCCAGAGGTAGACTTTACTACAACACATCACAACAACATCCAGTCCCTCACTGGTTAATGCCACACAAATTGAGAGAAGTTCAACTTGTTGAACTCCAGAACATTTCTTTATTCTATTCACATTTCCATTGCACTATTTTCAGGTTTGATTCAATGATGTAAATATGATGCAATGATGACCTTTACTTTGCTTCTGCTCTCACCTTTACATTGGAATAAGATAAAAATTACACACTCCATTAATTTCTATTACTTTCTGCACCAAAAGGCTTTCTCTGCTCTGCCAAGATGATTGGAAGAAAAATTTAAAACCACTTTGTGTCAAGGATCAGAACAGAGGACCCAGCATTCAGGCAGACAGACCGTAAGCTGTTTCAAAGGGCTGCCTTGCAGCAAGAAGGTTCTGTGTTTGATTCCTGGCTTGGGTCTTTCTGCATGGAGTTTGCATGCTCTCCCTGAGCATGCGTGGGTTCTCTCCGGGTACTCCGGCTTCCTCCCACAGTCCAAAAACATGACATGACAAAAACATGACTGTTTTTGGACAAACAACCATTCACAAACGCGCTCACACACCTTAGGTGTGAGCGCGTTTGTGAATGGTTGCTTGTCTCTGTGTTGCCCTGCGATGGACTGGCGACCTGTCCAGGTTGTACCCTGCCTCTCGCCCATTGACTGCTGGAGATAGGCACCAGCACCCCTTGCGACCCCACTCGGGATAAGCGTGCTAGAAAATGGATGGATGGATGGAACTGCAGTGAGCAGCTAGGGAGTGTAAAACAGGAACCTCTGCAGAAGGGAACCACAGGTTAGAGACCATGTTAATCTGTTGAAGGATGATTATGAACATGTGAGTCACTAACCTGGTTTTAAAGTTCAGTCCAGCCAGACTGCTGCCCAGAGACTCCCAGATGTTGAAGCGCTGATGATGGAAGAACAGGCAGGAGCTCAGATCCAAGCAGATGGAGGAAGGCAGGACACTCCAGAGGGCAAAGCCAAAGCCAGTGTTGAAGAAGTTCACAGGAGTCTGGTCCAGAAGATCAAAAAGATACTCAAGGGAAATCCAGGTCTGTTTCAGGAAGCAGATCCAGGTTCCGTAAACACGCAGAGCCCAGCAGGAGTCTGAAGAAAGGTCAGGCAAACAGATCAGAATGGGAACAGTGTAACTGCAGGCAAGCATGGTAGAATTGAACTGAATAAATTAGCAATTTTCATAGCTAATTATTTAATTAAGCAAAATAATAAATAGTTAAAATTATTAAAAAGGGTATTTTTTTTTTAGATTTAAAGGTGGTTGTAGTTTATTTTATTGCAACATGGTTTACAGAAGCTGAATTTTCATGGTTTAACTGTGGAAATGGTTGGAGGAAGGGGGCAGGAAGCTCCTTTTTAAGTCATGGTGTGTCCCACCAAGAAAAGTTTGGGCACCGCACCACTAATCTACAGTGTCAAATTTGTTGAGGTACCCTCAATCCCAGCAAAAGTAACTTTACCTTTTCTGTAAATCTTTACCTCAGTGTTTATTGGGGGATTTACAGGTCAGGAAAACAGTATTTAATGCTCTTCTCTGGGTTGTCTTAAAAAAGGTGTATAAGGTTAGTTTCTCTACTTCAAACTTTATCCACCTGCAGCTGCAAAACTGAATAGCACACCCAAATCTATTGATTTGGTTGCATTGAACAATACTCTGGCAATATAATATATGTTAATTCAATTCAGTTTATTTATATAGTGCCAATTCACAACACACGTCATCTCAAGGCACTTTACAGAAACATTCAACCAGATCATATAGTCAAATTGGTTTAAACTTTTATATTTGAGGAAAACCGGCTCATTGCATGGACTTATTGACTCGAAGGCAATCCCTCACACCAAGAATGCTTGTAGCTACAGTGGAGAGGAAAACTCCCTTTTAAAAGAAAGAAACCTCCAGCAAAACCAGGCTCAGTGTATATTCATAGAATCAAGGAGACAGAAGCAGACATAGAAAATGAAGCAGAGATACAAAATGCAACTTTCAATCAGCTCCACAGGTTGACCAGGAAACACAGCCAGTCAGACAAGCTCCAAGCCAGCTCCTATGTCAGAAGATTAAAGAGAGCATATAAAGTTAGTCACAATAAGAGAAACAGGACTTCACTGAAAAACAAGCCAAGCTCCAACATCTATAAACAAAGGTGTTGATGACAGCAGCACAGCTGATATTTATCTCCAGGATGGAGAGGAACAGATGCAATGATGCTGCTATGAAGAGAAAAAGCATACAGAGCATAACTTTTGAACTAACAAATACTTTAAAATGGGATATAGATATAGAATGA
Organism: Cyprinodon variegatus; assembly: GCF_000732505.1. Lineage (NCBI taxonomy): Eukaryota > Metazoa > Chordata > Actinopteri > Cyprinodontiformes > Cyprinodontidae > Cyprinodon > Cyprinodon variegatus. The sequence goes on from NW_015151135.1 coordinate 335,776, forward strand.
AGCAGAGTGCAGAAGCAGAAGCAGAGTGCTGAAAAGAGGTCCCTATGCAGCAGCCTGTAGCAGCTTAACTTTAGAGATAGCTCCAGATAACAGGAGCCACTCTTAACTATAAACTTCATCAAAAAAGAAAGCATTGTATTTTGACGTGGCCTTTAAACTGTGCTAAATAAGTACAGTGGGTGAAAAAAACCCTCAGTAAATGATAGAAAGCTTGTATTCAGAAAAGCAATCTCGCTTTACCATAATTTGATGGATTTGTGTGTCAAGTGCATTGTAAGCCAAAGATAATCCTATTTTTATTAATTCAAAGAAGTTACTCAAGTAAAGTAGAGTAGCCATAAATCTTACCGGTAATAAGAGTAGAGATACTTCTCAATAATATTTGTAAGTAAAAAGTACAGTAAAGCTCTTCCTGAAAGTATATTTAGTTTAGTTACTATACTAAATTTAACTGAATAAATATAACTAGTTACTCCCAACCTCTACTTATAGAGCTTACTTGAAAGCCTGTAGCTGTCTGTAGCTTCAAAATACCAAATTTAAGAAACTCTAATTTTCCTCCTAATATATATATATATATATTTTTAAACTAAGTATGTTAATGTTAACCAATTTAAATAAGAAAGTATCTAATATGAATTATACATTCATGAACACTGAAATCATGTCTTATAAATCTATTTGTATATTTATTGATTTATCAGGAAATAGCTTTTTTTTTCATCTCACCAGATCCATCCGCTAATCCAAATACATCCCTCTATTTGAATTAACTGTTAACAATTGCACACTCATACCCACAAAAGCTCATATTACTGTCATCACCACTTATTACAAGCTATAGCCGCACGCAGCCTGGTGTGTTTTACAACCATGTAAACCGTACTATGGGGATTTAAATGACAGCTTGAGATATTTTTTGTAGAGGGTGAGTATAAACTTTAGCAGGAGCGTACACTTTAAACGTGTGTGTCCCAGAGGGATCGAGGGGGAGTTAACGCCTGGTTTTGGGCCCTGACACCTTTGATACAGTGCAAGTCTTTCAGCAGGAAAATTAGACGGTTTTAATTTGTCCTTTTGAAACAGCGAAGCTAGCCGCAGACACCGATGCCAATTGCTGCTGAGCTGAAAAATTGAGGAGAATGTTAAAAGTGTGTTGAGTGTCTGTATATGTAAGCACAGCTTTGACATAAGTAAATACACGAGCTTGGGTGCAACACCTGTTTATGTTGGAGACTGAGGGGGCTGACAGACATTATAAAGGAGTTTTTAGCTTTTTCCATGTAGCCAGAAAGTAGCATTTTTTTTTTTTTTTTT
>NW_015151135.1:337162-339416 GCF_000732505.1 Cyprinodon variegatus
TGCCATTTAACTGCGGTTTGCTGGCAGGAAGGGAAAGCTTAATGTTTCTCATTTGCAAACTGGACAAAGTTTAGGAGTTGGCTCAGGCTGAACTGGTGCACACTTCATTCATCGAATGATCAACAGAGACGCTTTGAACATCGTGACTAATTTCACCCATAAAACTATCACATGCCCTTTTTTTCCCAACAGGCTGCTCATCCATAATGCTGTCCTCAGTTGCCATGGCCTTTGACTTAAACTGCATTCAAAGCAGAGTGGAGCAGGGCTACAGATCAGTCTATTAAAGCATAGCTGGTGCTTAATCACAGATGAGGATGGCTCAGGTTGGCATTATTTGGAACAATATGGTTCAAATAGATCGGTGATTGCTGCATTTACTGGCAAGTAGTAATTCCTATCCAGGTTAAATAACGATGGTACATTAACTAAACTAGATTGAATGCTTGTAGTAATTCAAATGAGAAGCAGTGGCAGGTCTTGTATGAATGGTATCCTGGACAATGTCCCAAACACAAATGAAGAATTTCAATTCTTGATTTCTATTCCCAAATGTTAAATGGCCTGTATTTATATGGTGCCTTTTAAAGTAAGCGGATTCCAGTGTCCTTCATACTACATTCAGTCATTCACCCATTTACGCACACAATCGCACACTGTAGCCACAGCTGCCTGTTGCACACTGACAGAAGCGAGGCTGCCATATACAGTTACCACTAGGTCCCCAGTAGGCAGCAAAGGGGGGAAGACTATCATAATTTTACTGAAAGAAAGAGCAGCACTACTTCAACATTTTTTTACCTAAGTAAAAGTAAAACATAGTCATCAAAGTAACTACTCAAGTATGAGTTAAAAAAAGTATTTGGTAACATATGTGTGTAAGTAATCGTTGGCTTACAGCATCTGATTTATGTTTAAAATCCTGCAATGTGTCAAAATAATTATGTGCAATTTCTGGTTTCTAAAGGTCTAAATTAACATGAAAAAAATAGAAATGAATGACATATTTACAAAATAACAAATATGGTCAGAAGAAACATTTTTTTCATATCAGTTATTGTAATTAAAACGTGTAAAACTAACAAATTGAACTGTTAACATTTGCATGTTTTTGGTATTAAACCTTTTGAAGTCTCAGTTCAAGAAGCTTAAAATTTGAGAAAAAGAAAGAAATGGATGAAGTTGAATTAGGTGCAGCTTGAGTTCAGCAGTCTTTTTTTCTCTGGATGCTCCTCAGCCTCTTCGAGCCACAATATCTGCTGTTCACAGCAAATTCACCTAATCTCAAAATACCTATGGTACAGTAGGTAGAAAAACCAGTACCTTTACTCATGTAAGAGTAGATAAACTCTCCCAGGAACATTACTTAAATAAAAGAAAAGGTACAGAACAATCAGTTTTAAATGTACACTTTTTTTCTTTCAATTCAGTTTATTTATATAGCGCCAATTCACAACACGTCATCTAAAGGCACTTTACAGTTCACCAGATCATACAGTTAAATTGATTCAAAGTTTTTTATCTGAGGAAAACAAGCTGATTCTCATTGACTCAAATAAAATCCCTCACACTAAGCGTGCTTGTAGCGACAGTGGAGAGGAAACACTCCCTCAATGTGAGCGGCCATCTGCCGAGGCCAACTGGGGTTCAAGGAAACAGAAGCAGAGATACAAAAAGCAAATGTAAAAGGCGGCCCCGTCCAGGAAACACACAGCCAGGCAGAAGAGCTCCGAGCCAACTCCCATGTCACATGATGAAGAGAACACATCCAGCCAGTCACAGCCAGAGAAACAGGACTACACTGGAGAACAGGCCGATCTCCAACATCTATAGACAATGGTGTTGATCCTCTCAGAGTTACTCAAGTAAATCTAAATGAGTAAATGTAACCTTTTTACCTAGCCAGCTCTGGTTGATATTAGCCATTAGTAGACAGTGCGGTGGCAGGAGAAACTCCTGCATCTTATGCCACTGTCACAAAATACAGATTCCCAAGAAGTCTCACATTGGCTGTTAGAGGCCAGCTATTTATTCCCAAATTATCAAGTTCAGACATACAAAGTCTATATATTTAGACTTTTGAATGCAGATGATCTGAAGCACTCTTGAGTTCTTAATAAACTCTTTTCAAACTGTGCTACTAACTTACCTTTAGAGACATTAAAGCTGCAGTCTGTTACCGGTACATTGAGAAGAGAGCAGTCTTCGTTTGAAAATTTGAAGAAAAACAGGTTTCACGCCACGCCCCCCCCCT
>NW_015151135.1:340935-356278 GCF_000732505.1 Cyprinodon variegatus
TATCAAATACGATACATTTGGCATTATAGGGTTAACTGACAGAAGGGACAGAACATTGTAAATAGTTATTGTTTTAAAATAAGCAATCCTGCAGATTAGAACAGTTTATGTTGTCGGCAAACCAAACGGTTATGATTATGTAATCATATATAATCAGATAAAAAAGAGGAAGTTACCATACATACGGTTTTATGTTGCATCGATTTTAATGAGTTGCACTTAGTGTTATATTTTCTCTTAACTGTGCCACAACCAGAGTATTTCAAACTGACTATGGCTTGGCATCGTCAACCAACCAATTGAGACGTTTTTCGGCGGACCGAACATCAATGAAGTAAGCGGAGTCAGGTCTTGTGAAGCTCAAAGGGAGAGCCTGAATTCACCTTTTGTTCGTCCCTAAACGAGACGCTGGGGAGACCGCGCCAATCTACTCAGCAGATCTCAAAGAGAGGGAGAGCCACACTTGGATTTAAGTAATGCACTGCTCCTTGTTGAACAAATTCACCATTGTGACTCTTAGGCTGATACTATCCACATACCTGCTTTCGGGGAATGCATGTGAAAGGACTGCTCTGGAGTCTGTGCCAAGAGGAGGGATGGGAGTGCTGAGGAAGGAGGAGGGGTCCAACCTAATGGGTCACAAATTCACATTGAGAGGAACCACATCTGCATTTTATCAACAGGGCCCAGATAGTGTTACAGGGGGACGATTGTCTGCAGATTGGCCATTGGGTCTTTTAAAGTGGTAAATTGTTGAGCAAAGGCAGAGCTGCACATAGGATGACGTAGCATGATGCTAGCTGCCACTCACTCAAAGCATAAAGTTAACACCATTAAAAGAAAGACCTGCTGAATGTAGAATATGCTTCATAAGGGTATCTTTTTATTTTTCTAAGATGCTACATAACTGCAGTGCTTGAAGCTGCTTCTAGTCTGACAGTTCAGCCGTTTCTTGTTCACATTAGTTTCCTTTTTTTATTTACTCTCTGCAACATCAAACACATCAGTGGTAATTTGGTGGAAAGCTGTTATCTGCTCAGACATGCTCTCTTCCCATGGCTGACCCAGAACATCGTCTGACACGTCTTCTCCGCAGGGAGCTGTGGACGTGGGGGCCTGGCGTGGCCTGACAGCAAAACAACCCCCATGAGGCTTCGCCGTCCCCATCGGGACCCCTTGTCTCTTCCCTCTGCATCATTATCGTCTTCCCCCCTTTTTTTCTCCCCTTTCATCTGCGGTATATCGCTGGCTCCAAGCTGCTCTCGTCCGGGAATACGGTGAATAAGGGGTGGGAGGCTGCAGACTGAGCGGATATGGGAAAAAACAAAGTAAACATTTCAAAGACAGGGGATTTTATTTCTGCTTTAAAGATTTTTTATATTAAAACAGACACCATAATTAGATATAGGCAAATGTATGCCTTTTGTTTTTAACACAACATTGATGCATATGTCATTAAGGATTTTGGTCAGCTTGAAACCAGGCTTCATCATGTGTATGCTGTACCCAACAGCTCTAAATGGCATCCTGGGAAATAAATGAAAAATAAAAGAAAATAATTTGAGCTCAGTGATAAATTGATTGATAAATGGAGATGCTGTAGGATTTGGGTTCCAGCTCTCTATTAGTACTATTTTTTTTTTTTTTTTCTTATCACAGATAAAAAATTTGCCTTTGATCCGTTTCCGTCTCCCCAGAGATTAGAAATTTCCTGCCATGCAGCTCACCCCACTGATTATAATATCCAGCCCATTCAACTCTGAGGGATCAGCTGACTCTATAGTGACAAGATAAAGCCCTTCAATTGGTCTTCAAAGGAAAGACCAATAAAGATGTCCAGAAAAATCTCTCCACTTTATCTTGATTGTCAGAGTAAATGAGAGGGAGAGCCATTCCACTTTATGATCACCTATTTTCAGTCTAATGGTGTTTATAAAAGGATGGGAATAAACAAATTAGGGCTGATAGTCTGGATAAGACACACAGAAAAAAATTAGATGGAACTTTTTTTTTCACTTGCTTACCATCATCGTCATCATTAGTAACCAACAGTGGTTTGAAGGTTGCAATAATGTTGAGAAAATATATTTTTAGATTGTTTGAACATGAAACATACATAGTTAAACACATAAATAGTTGGGAATCAAAAGAGCAATGATACATAGATATCCCTGGTGTATAATTTTTATAAATAAAGTTCTGAGATGTCTGGGTATTTTTATTGAGCCCAAGTTCAGTTAAAAGAAACAGCATTGCTGGAGATACAGCTGTCCTTATGGGGTGCTTCTCTTCCACATTAACACAGGTTTATATTTTTGCTAAACATCTCAGGTTCAGTCAGATTAAATGAGGAGATGCTGTGAGAAATTATGCAGCAGATCTCCAATTCAATTTTGACATGGACTTTGACTAGGCCATTTACTTGAAGATGTTTGATTCAAACATTTCTATTGTGGCTCCGTATTTATTTATTTATGTTTTGTTTTTCTTTTTTTTTCAAGGACAGCTGTGGCCACTTTATTTAATCACTTTAAGAAACTTTCAGAGTGATTTACAGATGTGGAAGAAAGATGTTTTAATGTTGTTTGTCTTTACTCTTTCAGAAAGACAAGATTTCTGAAGTGTTCAGGTGGCAAAAATCCTCTCTACATATGATCCCACCTGAGCTGCAGCTCCTCCAGAGTTAAATGGGCTTCTTAATCACGTCTCATACTAATGCTGTTGTTTGTTGGTGTGTCTTTTTTTTTAATAAAGAATGGAACATGTCTCTTGGACTTGTTCAAAGCCTTGAATATTGTTGTCTTCCTGATGCCATTTGCTCCATAATATCCAAAAAAACCTCTGCAGCCATCACAGAACAGCTGTGGTCTTAAACACTAAACAGGCCTACATATTGCTGACCTGTGGCCAGTGTTATAAATGTGGACCATTGAGCTGTTTTTTTTCCTGGTTTTCCATGTTCAGTTTCTATGAGGTGATTCTGTATTGAATTTATTTGGGCATACATACATAACAACTAACAGTATTTAGCATTTCTCTTTAAAACATGCATTATGAATTTGGGTTTAGCATTATAGGCTGAACTTGTGTTTTTTGCATAATAAGTCTCTTTCTCCCATTATTATTAATTCTAAACATTTATTCCATTAAATCATAAAACACAGCAGATTTTCCTGATTCATTAAAAAATTTAGTTAATAAAGAGGAAATATCCTCTGATGAACTATGCAGATATTTGAAACTACGTCAGTAACTTGTTTTAAAGCAAATGGGTCTGATTTATTGCTCTCTCTCTCTCATACACAGGAAGGCGGCTTAATAAAATAATTCTGACCTTTTATTTCTGTCCACCAATCTCATACAAACCCATGAAAGAACTTGAGCATCTGAGCATCTTAACCTTTTCATGATGTGTTTTCTCTGACATGTAGCTACATTCTGCATGGACGCTGCCTTATCACCAGACCCTCATGCACCGCACCCCCCACCCCCCAGACTCCACTAATCAAGACAAACTCCAGCCCTCATCTCCTCCAAAAACTCACCCTATCACATCCTCCTCTCATTCCCACCCAGCCTCATTCCCTCCCCTCCTGGCCGTCTGTGGTTGCTCGGCTGCACAGGGTCCCACTGTAATTGGTTTAGACATAATTTACTGCCCACTTGGTAATGTAGCATTTCAGCATCTGATAAAAATCATATCAAGTCACAGCACTGGCCGCCACAGCTTGAAAGGGTCTCATTGTAATCATTTAGATACCAGAAGAGGTTCCTGCTCTCTTTCACTCAGCTTTGCTCGGTTACTCTCCACCACCCCCACCCGTCGTACTGCTGTTTCTATGCATGATGAAATAACAATAAATCAATTTATTTACTTTTATGTATTTTTCAGCCATAAGTTAAAATCCTGGATGATGTATGACCTTTTATTTCTACACTTCCTTCTAGATTTTTTTTTATGCAAAAGAATTTTCAGGGTCAGTAGAATATATTAAAACTGTAATTTTTACTGCTATTACTTGCTTGACTTCTCATAATAATGCTCTTTTCCTTTTATTTTTTGAAACATTGCAGAAGCAAAAAAAAGGTACCAAAAGGAAGTAGTTTAACAAAACAAAAAAGTAACACAGAAAAAAAGGGCCACAGAGCATCATTAGGAAATGTAAGTGAGCCACACAGAAAAGGTTGCAGACAAAAGATGAGCCATGATCTCATGTATATGTGGCTGAAGCTGAAAGTGAAACATTGTACATTTTTGGTGATGTAAACTGAAAAGGTAAAATATAAAATTGCCTCTTCAGCAGGAATACTATATAAGAATATAAAGTATTATGTTTGTGATACAGGGGCCTCGTCACATCCGGCCCTCAGAACCCGTTCTGCAGGGGCACTGGCCCCATGTTTTTTTTAATTTTTTTAGGTTTGTTTGTTTTGTAGATCGAGTTGTGGATTTCTTTAAAATTATAATGTAAGTCTGATGAAATTGTTTAAAAAGAGACGAAAAACAATTAACTGAAACTAAATCAAATTGTTTGCTTTAGTAAATGTTCATTAAAAGTAATAATTTTTCCAATTCAGAGATGGTCCTACCAGGCAGTGTTATGATTGCTGCCTGGTCACCTTTCTACTTAATCTGAAACTTGCTCAGTGTCCAGATTGCATATTTTGTGCTTTGTGTGTGTGTTTTTTTTTCCTTCATTGTGTTCAGGGAGCAGATGAGTCCTGAAGCGAGGGGACGGACTTCTGCAGCATTTGCTCTGAAAGTTAATGATACCCAAGGAGAGCCCCTGGAATTTTCCCTCACACTGATAAAACCCAGATTTAGTGCCGCTCATAAAACACATGGTAAATTGTGCACTTATAGGGATCCACTTCACGACCTGGAAACAGGAATCGGCTCTTCTAAAATTTCCATCTCAAATACCAACACCAGGGCAATGAAGATTTTTTTTTCCACCGTCTCTCAGCTCTGTATGTGGGTGGGAAATTTTGATCTTAATCAGTCTTTCTAAAAACGAAAACAGTATTAGGTTATTTTGCAATTAGTTTCATAATAGGTTTATTTAGTAAAACAGAGAAATCAAATCTCATGTGTTCCATAAATTTTAATTTCACCGATAAGGCTATGACACCAGTTCACAGTCTAGTGTCAAAATATCAGTCTTTTAAATCATGCTATGGGCTTTAATAAATATACATAGTTTTAAAAAAATCTGCAAGCCAAGGGGTAATCAGTGTTATCATTGGATTAGTTGGTTCATAAGTCTGCTTTCCGTTCTTATAAGCCTGGAAGAAAAGGCCTTTCACATGCAATTGAACCCAGAGTTCATATCCTTATGCATCCTGCTAATTATCTCAATATCCTGTTAGCTTTTTAAAAGGCAGAGTCCGGGTCACTATGAACACAACATTTACAGAGGCAATAACAAAACAGTGTATCCTACTGTTTGTTCTGCAGCTTTAAACATGGAATTTGTTACTAGATTAATCATAACATGTAATAACAAATTATGATTATCTTTTATGTTTCAGACCTACAGTGTATTTTTTGCCTTCAATAAATGTTGAATGTTTGCACATTTTAATTTATTTTATGTTACACACAGATATGATCTCAATTTGATGGAATCACATTCTTTTCAGCAGTTTTTTTCTAAACATTAAAATCATTTTCCTCTAATTTATTTGAGCTTTGACTTGACATATAGGAGTATTTCTTTGTACCGTTCCATTGGAGCTCTTACTGAAAGTTAAGGGCTGCTGCTTGCTAAGGTGCAAACCTCCAGCGTGTTTCAAGTCTTTTGCAGTAGTTCTAACTGCAGTGTTATCCTGCTTTTACCTCCATCTACTTCCTATTGAAGATGATGCTTCAACAAGCATGTTTAACTGTGTAGATGGTACGTTAACGAAGATGTGTAGTGTTAGTTTTTCAATACACTGTTTTGTCTAAAAGCCAATAAGTTCAGTTCTGGTTTCTATACTTTAAAATGTACTCATTCATTAAGGTCAGACTAGTGTAGCTCAAAACCGATATTCTACCTTTCAAAAGTCCCCTTCTTTAATTTTTCTATAGATTCCGAGGTTGGTTGTAAAACAGAGTACAAACAGTGTTATGAAGACAAAGGGACAGGAGATAGATCAGGAAGAAAGCTGAAAAATAATTCAGATTTAGCCCAGTGCCTGAGATTTGAATATCTCTAGGAGTGTTCAAATCCATGATCCAAATATAAACATGGTTTGTACAAAACTGCAAAATATAATACATACTGACCGCATCTTCTTAATCTAAGAGGCAAGTAATATCACAAATAACTTATAGCAGACCTGAAGGTGCTTCAGAGATCTACATCTCTTCATCACAAACATATTTCTCTCAAATTTGACGATTTATCTAATTTTATTACATATAAATAATCCCAGATATTTATTTTAGATAATTTTAATACAAACCTATCAAATAAATCTTACATGATGCATATTCATTTGTATGAGCTTATTTTAAATACGTAATCATGAGGTTTATTTATTTTGTATTAATAACTCACTCAAAATAATATTAATGAATATAATACATACAATCTATTGTTTGAATTGCATAAAGGAGACAATGATTATTATGCAATCAAAACTATAACTTTACATATTTGAAATAATACACTCATTAGTATTTGTTTTGATGAAGCATATTGTATTAATTCAACATACATAAATCTGAAAAATATGTATTTTTGAATAAATAAGCTATATTAAAGCAATGAATATGGTTTTTGTAACAGATAGGCTAATTTAATAATTTAGTGCTATAATTATCTAAAAAACTAAATGGGAATATTTATCTAAAAGAATTAGATACATTTTAAAAATTAGGTTAAATATTTTTTTTGAAAAAAAAAAATTGGCCCCAATCTGCCAATTTGGTGAACTGGTTCTGGAGCCAATTCCCCTGCTAAAAAGTAGACTTAGGTACTTAAAAGTAGACTTAGGTACTCAGACGTACCTATTAAATGCGTGCGAGAGCATGCAGGAGTCCATTTCTCCTCGTGCACGCTCTGTTTAAAAGTTGTTGTTAGCATCCCTCATACAAGTTTACTTTTTAAAAGAAAATTAACAATTTTCTACAATGTCAGACTCACCACTGGTAAGTAAAAATGTATTTACGACAAGCAAACATGTTAAAAATATATGTAACGGCAATTTTAATACAGATAATGTGAATGCAAATAACAGTGGTGAGAATGGTGAGCTTCAAAGACTGGCTGAAACTGATGCTCACCATAGAAATACACCTGAAAGTTCACATGCACTGAAAAAGATAGCTATAGACAAGTACGTAGGACTGCCTGATGTAAACATATCACCACAATGATTGACAATTAGTAGAACCACTTATTTTGATGAGCCACCCGGATTAGACCATCCTAAACTATAAAGGATGCAGGTAGCAAGTTTGCACAACTGCATCCAGCTGTGAGCTAATACTCTGGTTCAATTACACGATTAAGCATTTTTTTTTTTTCTTACCAACAAACAATTATAGTGAATCTGAATAAGATTATATAATGTTCAGATTTCCAGGTGATCTTTTTTTTTTTTTTTTTTTTTTTTTTACATTTCATAAAATTTGTAAAGGATCTCATTATATAAAGGTATCAGTCAGCAGAAGACTGACACACAAAAAAAAAATCCAAATCAAAAATTATATACTCTGGGTACATGGATAACATACAACAACCGCATGTTTCTCTACAATTACTTAAAGTGATAACTCATTATTTTAGACAGAGGGAACTAAACATAATGACATGAAGAACTAATGGTATTTTTTTTTTCTGGAACATGGTGTGATGTCAAAAACCATGTATCTGTGTTGTTCTCCGGACATGTCTTTATTCCATGTACTCCATATGAAGAACTGCTATTCAGGGCACTTTCCATCCCAGACCATAAAATGTCACTGCCAGCGCAGAACACTATAGCAGAAAAATGGTGGAAGGAGTGTCCAGTGGATCAAAATGCTCACCTGAAGTTAATGTTAAGGTTCTCTTGCTTACAACATTATAAAGATATGATTGATCTACTAAATCATAAAAAAAATTTACCTGTCGCATACAAGGCGACAGGTGAAAGGGGATGGGGGGTGTAGGGTTCAGGTGGGGGTTGCTTGTGAGCATCTTGTTTTGTTCTACAGACATAAAAGTAGAAACTGGTCAGATATTTTGCAAAGGATCCTAGAATTACTTTTGGGCCACAACTTTGAAATTTGCCATAAAAAGAACAAGGAGTTGCGCAGGACAACATGCCGCATGTAAAACATATGGACAACACTGTAACTTTTCTATGTCACAGAAAAAGGACAAGAAGGACAAGTCTGATAGATTTAGACAACAAAGTAAAATCTTCAATTAGAAGCATTTCCAGATGTGTGATCAAAGATCTTTATTTTGGGACCCTAGTCACTGAAAAGTCAGGAAGGCAAGATTTAACTGAAAAAAATCACTTTTATTTTTCCAATGCTGGTCAGAGATACCAAACTGGACCTGGCACAGATGCAGGGTGCAGCATTGATAAAAAGCTTCCTGTAAAAGACAAAATGCACATTTTCTGCTCAGAAAGCCTCCTTCTCTAAAGAACTTGCAGATATCAAACGCAGCTGCTAACAACCACTAAAAGATGCATTCTTTTTTAATTAATATTCATGATTTGTCTGATTTAAAGGCACAACCAGGCATCACAATGCATCAAAAGAGAGAGTTTAGCACTTTGAGATTTGAAGTCAAATATAAAGTGTGTTACAAATAAAATTCATTATTATTATTATTATTATTAGAGTTCAAGTAAGTCAATTTTATTAAACCTGGGAAACATTAATTTGAAAATACTTTTTGTCATTTGCAATAATGCCTAATGCATGTTTTAAAAATGCTGACTCCAAAGTGAATTTCAAATAAAATACAACAGGCCCCAGATAAGATAGAGTGATCTGGTTATTTATCTTCAAAGTCGGTTTAGATTATATCACATCTTTGTGGTGAAGGCGAGATGGAAAGGTTCAGAATGCGTCTTTTTAGTGAACGAAGGATTAATGGCAGGTTGCCAATAACTTGATCTTTGGGGATAAAATCTGGGTTGATAAATATGCAGCTACAATTTTGTTTTATTTCACATTGTAATTACTTGTTAATGCCTCTTTATGTCCTTTGATTTTGTTTTTTTCTTTCTGTGCCTTTCTGCATGACCTGAGCTGCATCAACAAGTGAGGCAAATTAGACCATCAAAGGAGACCCTAATGGGAAAGTTTTGTCTTCCCTCAACGGCCTAAACAAAGCCTCATACTGAAAGAGTGACCACAAACCACTAACCGAGCCATGCTACCTCCCATTTGGATGTTACCATTGGATGCATCAGTGTCCACCATGGCTGCATGAGCACTGGTTGGAGGGGGTAAATCGGGCATTGACTGAGGTTAACCTTCTCGTCTGTTTGGTGTTTCTGTAAGCCATCAAAATCCGGCAAATCTCCACCACCACAGGGCCGCCATCCAGGGGTAAACCATTAGTACCCATTGTGAAAAGTGAGTTTTTAAGTGCTCGCTAAATCAAAGGCAGGCTTATATTTTTTGAGGAGGAAGGACTTGGAAGTAAATAGGTGGTTTTCCTGCTCGTTCCAAAGTAAATAAGATAGAAAACTGCTTCCATCTACTTCGCAGCTCAGCCGTCTGGGTTCTATTTACACCGTGAGCTATTAGCCATCTCGCACCATCACATTTATGACCGTATGCACAGATGAAAGGTATTTGCACGCATGGAGAAAAAACCTTGAGAGAGGCCAAGTCTTGTTTAATTGAAATAATAGAAAAGGGATTATCGATGCATGTGGTTGTCTGCCTAAATGCCCAACCTCTGACTTGATAGTTTTAACAACTTAATAGCATGTACTAAAGGGCAAAAGTGAGACCCATTATGCTGGGAAAGAAAAAAAAAAAAGAATGCAATCTGTTCACAGGACTGGAAACAATTTCACAAGCCGAGGTGCAACTTAAGTGTTCCTTTTATTATTTTTTATTATTTTTATTGCTCGGGCTCGTTTAGAACAGCTCTTAGAAATCAGATATCATTGGCAAACAAATTGCATTTTAATACCAACTAATAAGTGTCTAAACTCTGTAATGAAACAATCAATACACAGCTCTGTCTCCAACCTCCCACGCCTGCAGGCGGAGGAAAGCTGCCAAACCCTCGCAATCCTTGGAACTGTAAATGAAAACACAAATGAAACCGTATATGACTCAGTACTGCCTCCGTATCATTGCTTCACTTGTGCGCTGTCGACTCTCGCAGGGTGCTCTCTTCACACAAGAATGAGCACTTGATAAGACTTGTGACTGCTTAAGAGGCTTTCTAGTGGTTTTTCACTATCTGTCAGGTGTCAAGTGTGGTTCTTGGGCTTTGTTATAATGAAACCCTCCTTTTAGCTGTCACTGATCCACAGAGGTCCCCTCATGTACCGAAATTTACCCTAATGTCAAGCCACGAGGGATTAACTTCAGGCCAATAACACGCAATTAGATTTATTTCCCCCTTTTAAGCCTATTAGGCTACAGCTGAGCAGTCAGTGGTCATGCTTTAGCTGAATTTAATTGTGTTTCTTATGCCCAATGAGCTGTGTACCACAGGGGGTAGGGAGGGATGAACGGATCCTTGTTGCACAGGAAAATACACCTTAAATAGTTCACAAGTGAACGATGTGATTGTGGCTCTGAGGCAGAGCTGTGCTGCCAGCATGGGAGAGGTGGGGACTCTGCAAACTGCAAAGTGAAACTGACACCGACACTAATCGTTTCACTTTATGTGCCTTTCACAGACTCAATAATCCTGTTACACAAAGATAAAGATGTGTTCTCCTCTCTGAGCCCCTGGGCTTTTCCTTCACAGGCCTTTTAGCCTTGGTAGACACATAGGTCTGTCCTTGATGGCAGCGTGAGGTAAAGAGTTTTATATGTTTTTCAATGCTGTTAAATAAGATGAACAGACTAGTACATTTTCAGCTCGGCCAGTGACCAAAAAGAGGAAAACTTTTTCCAGTATGAATAATTACTGCCTGCTATGGACTGGACATCCAAAAAAAACTTCCAGACAGGTCACAGAAAGAAGGAACCCTCTCTGGTGTGGAACATGTTGCTAAAAAGATATTTTAAGGTTCAGTGAGGTTTAAAAAAATAGAAGCCAGATGAAGCACTGAGAATTAAAGAGTTATTTAAAAATAAACTTTTTTCCTATGTCACATCTGCATTGAGGCTGAGGGAGTAAGAGAGAGAGAGTGAAACTTCAATGCAAATGGGCAGCTTTTGCAATCTCATACATAAGACCTAAATTATCCAGTAAACACAGACAGAAGCTCTACTTAGTAGTTCTAGTCTTCTTAACATTTCTAATTTAAAATGCTAAAGTTGTTTAAGATATGAGCTTCAAATCATTTAATCTATATCGAAACTGGTAAAACAATGTTTCAAATGGCATTAAGTAGTTTTTCAAAGATTAAAACAGCATGAGGTCCTAATGATGCACACATCACTTGGCTGTAATTTGGCCAAAGCTTAAACAAAAACCAGCAATCAGAAAATTACGTCGGAAAAATTAATCTTTCAGTTGCCTCTAGCCCACAAAAAATATGTTTTTGTTTCTCTAACTTTGATGATGATGATTCAACTACGTGATCCACATTCATTACACTAGAAATGATTCACAAAAAGACCTCTAATCTGCCCAAATGCATATTTCATGATTAAAAAGTCACAAAAAACTAAGAAAACATAGTTTTTCGGTATTGTTTTCATCAACCTTTTCTAATTACCATCTTTAAAGATGTGCATTGCAATAGGCAGCTCAGGGCATGACTAATGACAGTCTCAAGCGGTGCTTTGTATTATCAAAGTTAATGGTCTCCCAGGCTTCAGCGCGACCCTTCCCTCAGATTCTGATTGTTTCGTTGTCTCTCTGCTTTTAGTATGGTCCTCACCAAACTGAATGCAGATCAGTCACATAGCAGACAGTGTGTCACAACAGTCACAAACTAATTCACTGGTGCTAAGACACAACTTCACCCACTTTCTTTGTATTTCTGGGCATGAATATAAATCTAACTTGATAAGATACAGGAAGTTTAAGTTTGTAGCTGATGTTTTACACGGATGTCATTCAGGAGAGTACATTTTATTTTATTAATAAAGAACTTTTGGACTGTTTCTGGTGTAGTTAGCTGGATTTGGTGAAAAGTGGCTTTTGCCTGTGAAAATTAGACTCATCCGCGGCAAATGCGGTTTCATTCATATAGCAGTTCAGGTTAGAAATGTCTTTAATAATTACAGAGAAAGCTAATTATCATTCACACACACACACATTTTTGAATTTTTATTTATTTTTTGTTCATGCATTTAAAGGGATCATAGAATGATTCTATAGCCTATTTGGTGCTGGTCCTTAAGGTCTCTCAATAGGGTGTGTAAAATTGGTTGGGCTGAAAATGGCATATCTACTGTTCTATTCACCCTAATGCAAGCCTGGTTATAAGCCCTAGAATGAAACGACAGGTTCTTCTTCCTTTTATGGTATGATCATGAATATTTAGATTAGCTGTGCGCTGATTGGTTGGTTTACAATGAGCAAAGCTGCTGAGCAAACATGCATCATAGCAACAAGCACTCACTCATTGAAACATCAAATTGTTGATATGGTAGGGTGACCAGAAGTCCTCTTTTTCCCGGACAGGTCCTACTTTTCATACCTAAAAAATGTCTGGGGGGGAATTTCTAATTTGTCTGGGATTTTTGTCGACTACAGTGCAGCAGAACCGAGCTGTCAGATCCGGGGCTGGTCTGGGAACGGAGTGACAGAACATGACCCGGTGACGATATGCTTCCCCCCGCCTACCCAGTAAGGCAGACAGGGAGAAGCATACCTTTACAGGGTATGCTTCCCTATGCATACCCGGTTGGATTTGGTCGCTCCTTCCCCGGCTGGCTCCGAAGCTGATGGCTTGGTTCAAATGCTCGGTCTGGTCCAGTCAGCTTTGTAATTCTTGTAGAAGTAAACCCAACTGTAGGTTAAACAGCCAAACTGGTGTCTTACATCTACCTCTATTCATGTTCTTGCGCCGTGAATCGCCGTGCATGTCAATTTTAGGGCGTGACAAAAGTACAGGCCAGAATCAAATAAGGCAACATCCCAGAGTGTACGTCAATTCTGTGCTTTGTTTGAATTCGCCCATTTTATGGTGGAATTTTAGAATTGTAAGATTTGCAGAGAGAGAAGGAGTCGATGGGGTTGGAACTTCTCTGTACATCCATTTCACTCACTGAACTATGACAATGTGAACTTGGTTTTGCATTCTGTGACCCCTTTAAGTTTAGATCCCTTTACTCCGATTCCCAAAAATGAAGCCAAATTAACGATTACTGATAAACAAGTCAATCTGAGTATAATTTACTCAACAAGTCACTATCCTGTGAAAGTTTCAGAGGATCAGTGAAGAAACTCCAGACATGTCAGTAAGAAAGTTTTGGAGAAGTAAAAGCAGAATAGGGTATAAATTAAAACCAAGGCATCTCACAAAGATCTGCTCTATCAATAATCCTAACCATTTCAGAGAACCTCAGGAACTCTGCAGGAGGTGCAGAGATCTGATGCTCAGGTGGGAGATCTGTTGACAGGACAGCTATTAGTTTCTCCCTCCGCAAATCTTGCCTTCAGTAAGAAGGAATCCACAACTGAAAGTAAGTTGTAAGATCTCCAGTTTAAAGTTTGTAATTTAGAGGAAACAGCAGACAGGTCAATCTAGTTGTTATGGTAAGAGGGGCCAGATAACAGAGTCTACAAATCCTCCTGAACACAACTTCTTGGTTAAAAATCATGTTGGTGGTAGCATCTTGATGTGGGGATGCAGAGATATTGGTATTGGTTGGTGGTAAGATTGATGAAAATAAAATTCCTGCAAGATAAACCTGTTTGGAAAACCTGTTAGAAACATGGAGGAGAATATATATTAACCTCAACAGAATGACTTAGATCAACACTTAATCAAGTTCAGTCTATTCAGGATCTGATGTTGTTATATAATGTAAAATCAGTTAGGAAGTAGTAGTCAATGTTATTGTAAGAGAACAATTTGAAAATAAACTGAAGGGCATTAATACTTTTGTGAGGTACAATATCTGCAATATATATTTAACCTTTGATCTGTGTAGGCATGTGTGAATGTGTATGTGTAAATGTACATATGTTTACATGAAGAAAAAATTATTGAATCGATTACTAGAATTTGGGGAAGGAGGGAGGTTAAGTAGGAATTGGGAAGATAGTTGATTTCATGGATTATAGGAAGAGGTATAATTAAAGTTTAACATTTCACTTCTTCATACCCATCTTCAGACATAAGCACTAACTTATACATATAACATTATTATATCTGTCATTAATTATCCTTAATGTTTGCATGAGATACATTTTTTTTACTGAATTGTATAACATTATTTATTCTTTTGTGTGCTATAGTTCAGGCTTCTTACATCACACTTTTATCATTTAAACCTGAGTGTAGTTTCCAGTTAACATGATGTTCTTTATTTGTCGATTTGATCATCAGATGAAATAACAATAATCTCATGTAACTTTGACTCAACCTGCATGTCTTCTTAGTCTTTCCAGACCCGTTTTTAAACTAAAGGCATAATGAATTTTGTCCCCTTAAGTAAAACAATCCTAGCAGTTTTACCCTGATAGCTTGTTTAGCTTGTGAATATGTTACGTATTTCACGTTAATACAATATATTTAATCTTTACAATGCTGTCTTAATTTATCACTATATTTAGAAGACGTGAAGCTACTGCTAATAATCCGGATTTTGTCCAACTACCCAATAAAAGTGTTTTTATGTGAAAGATAAAAATGAGGGGCAGATGTGCCTATTTTCTTTCTTTTCCTTTTTTACTTTTGGTTTTAGTCTTCATATAGATATATCGTGTTCCAATTTGAAATGAATCATGAAATTAAATTCCAGTCCCACCATTATGTCCATGATACACCTTAGTGGAGCAAAAGGTTTTAATCTACTGGTTCTGAAGACAGATCCTGGGAGAAAAAAAAAAAAAAAGAGGATCATCAAGCCACCCAGTTAGGAAACATGTTTACTGTGCTTCATTGCTTTGTCCAGAACCGAGCAAGTCTTTTTGATCCTATTTACAGCCCATGACACCAAGTCTGGGAAGACCCAACAAATTGCTGCCATTAAAAGTAGATCGCTCCACCCAAAATTAGACCAGTGAGCACTCAGAGACCCATCAAGCCTCAC
>NW_015151135.1:356414-362707 GCF_000732505.1 Cyprinodon variegatus
AAAGTAAAGAGAAGTTGATCTGGAAAACTCATATGAAAAAAGAGAAATTTTCAAAAAATAAAATATTAAATAAGAAAAAATTAAAATCTGAGAAATAAACAGATTTAGTATGAGAACCTTTATTTTGATCAAGACTTTCTTAAAGTATTGTTTCTGGATGAATTTTTCCATTTACAAAATATTTTATTTGCAACAACAATGGATTTAACTCCATACTTTAAACTGTGCTTCCAACAGAGCTGCACAATAATTCTGAGCTGGACGTTAAACAGAAAGAAAATAACAACAACTTATGTTTTGTTTTGTCATTTAAATTCAGTAAGATTTTAAGAGCAGATTTTAAAGGCTGTCTTGATTCGAATGCTTGATTAGTTACCATATGGCCCACAATCACATCGCAATGGCCATGTTTATGTTGCAATGGTTACTGTTAACAAAAAGGTGGGATTTACCATAATAATCTAGCTCATTAGCTGCCTAATAAAGTGATTTTTAAGTGATTTTTGTGGACTGCATTTATCAGTTCTTGGCTTTAGTGATGGAGAAAAAAGAGGTGCGGTGCTGCTGCAGGTTCCTCAGCTGGCCTTGCTTCAGGAATCAAGAATCTTTTTCATTATGAAACCATAATGAAATTCTGTGGAACGGCCAGTTCAGAACGCACATGAATGCTGAGAGAAATGTAAAAACATTAACAGGAAAAAAGAAAAAAAAAAAAGTCCTTTGAGGACAGCCTTAGAAAAACCTGTCAGAAGAAGTTCCTTTTGGACCCGTTACCTTTGTTATGGGATTCTGGAGAAATGGGAAAACAACCTGGTTTAAATTGTTAAGATGAATGATGAAATATACACAGTATATATAGAAAAAATAGATCAACACCAGATAGATAGATAGATAGATAGATAGATAGATAGATAGATAGATAGATAGATAGATAGATAGATAGATAGATAGATAGATAGATAGCGTCATTCCCCTTCTGTTTCCTTCATATTTTCTTGATTTGTGAAAAACAATCGTGGTTTGACTGTAGTCCAAAAGCTTTGAAAAGGCCCCGTTAGCTTGTCCAGACGGACAGGTATCAACAATTTAGATGTTGTTTGAAAACCGTATCGTACTTATCGAAGTTATCTATGTTGGATATAAATTATCTGATGACCAGAATTTTGTATGACAAAAAAGACTAAAATGAGAAATCAGCATGGCCAACACTTTTATGGAATAAAGTTTTCATTTTTTTTTCGTTTTCTTTTTCTGACCACGGGTGAGGAATCAAAAATCGAACCCTTTTGCAGGTTAGATGCTTGCTGCTATAGATCTGCAATTTCAGATCTGCAATTGTTAATGTTTCATTATCATTCATCAATCAATGTTTGACTAAAAGTGGTGAGCCAAAACATCATTCTTGGCTGGAAAGGCTGAACTCTAAGGGAATTTGTTTCTCTCTACCTTACCCTGCTGCCCTCACCTGCCTAGATGAATCTGCTAATGGTGGTCCTTAAAAATTTTAAAAACCTTAGACTTTCTTTTCCTCCTCAATTCATCTGGATTGTATCTTTCTACCATCCTAGATTTAATCAACACAATATTGCCGGTCACTGACGATACACTAAAAGAAAGTGGTTTCTACACTTCAGCCCAAGGGTAAAGAACGAATTAGTAGCATTTAAATCAAATGATTTCCGACGTCTCTGTAAACAGAAATCCTTTTTCATATGTACAGGAAGTACATATGAAGAACTATAAATGCCACATTGCTCTGCTGCATAACACTTTGTCTAAATATCAACCATCTACAGTAATGATGCTGATTAGGCTAGTTTGTCATTAATCACAACTTTTAAACCCAGACTTTCTGTGGAAAAATCTGAATGTCTCCAAACAAGTTTATATTAGTTCACAGCAAAGGGCAAGAGAATCTATCAAAATCCAAACCAATTGCACAACGGTTACGCTATGACACAAAAAACATGAACCGAGATCCTGTTCTGCATAAAAGATCCAAATCCGTAGTCATGGGCCTCAACAAAGATAATCATCAGAGATATCGAGTGGGAGGATGGAAGAATAGCATGAACCCTAAAACCCAGAAGAATCCACGCTGCCTTATAAGGTCTTCAGTGATGGAGAATGGGCAGACAGGGTTAGGAAGCTAAAAAATGGTGGACAGTACCAGCTTGTCCATGCATGGGAAAAACCTCGCTCTTTGAATGTGGAACAAATGAGCTTATTAAATAATATCACATCCAAAAGAGATTCCAATGAAAGTACCTCACTTTGGTCCCAATGTCTGGATTGAATAAGTCAAAGTAGAGCCAACTTTTCATCGTAAGAAAAAAAAGAGGTAAATATTTTCTCTTAAATTACCCCTAATTCCAGCGTTGAAGTGGCTCTTAGCATTTTCCACTAAGCCCTCCAATCCTGTCCCCCAACACTGCGGCTAACAGCCTTATTCATCTCTAAATAGCACACTTGTAGCTCTCAGTATGCTCATCTGTCCATCAGGTGAAATTTAATAATCATATTTGTGTAACTCGCCCTTATAATTCCCACATACACACACACCCAACAGAAGCTAAATATACACCACTTCAGCTGGCTCCACAAGTCTACTTGTGTCTGCTAGCAATTAGTATAGCAGGTTTGTGCGACTCCATTGTTTGGACTGCTGGCCTCTCGCGGAGATAATGAGGCTTAATCGTTGAGTGACACCATAATTGCCAAGGTGTATGGTGACACGACAACAGACGCAATTACCCTACTTTTGACATCAATGCTCTCATTAAATGATGTCATTGAAACATGATGCTTTGCATACACACCCAGTCACCCTGTCCATTATATACACAGATACACACACATTACAGTGACTAGGCAAGAGGTTTTTCGGTACAGGACAAAAAAAAAAGGATTTACTGGCCTGGTAATCCAAAAAGCAATTGCTTGATGTTTGAGATCAGCATCAGGCATTGTTGATATGTTTTGTGGAAAGTTAATAGAAAATTCTATTACAATATTTATTACAAGCATATGGCACCATGAACTCAAAATGCCTTTAAACTATCCTTTATTGACTTCATATTGTCCTGCAGTGAACATTTTAGAAAGATCTGATTGATGTAATACCATTTATTTGGTAGGAAATCAAATCCAGTGTAAGGGAAATATTTTCAAGCGCAAAAAATATCTGTTAACACCCAACAGTTTCTGTAAAATACATCTACATTAATACTTCATCATTTCAATTTGATCCAAGGGTAAAGGTGATTCAGACAAAATTAAGAGAACCAGCCTTTGAAATAAAGATGTGCTGCGTCATTCAGTATGAGGGTAAAGGATGCAGGTAGGATGAGGTATAATAAAATATGAGATCTAGTTAAAATCTGGCAAGATGGATACAAGATGTAACATTTAGACCAGAAAAAAAAAAGATTACTAGAGAAGGCACAGATTAACCTGGTTAGCTAAATAAGAAGCTGCAGGAGAGCATTAAACTGATAGAGATAAATATATACATGAAAAAAACTGAAGTAAGCACAGGGGTGAGAGGCATTGAGCATTGAGGTAACAAGAACTACAAGATTCAAAGTGACAAAGCAGCTCAGAATGAGAAAAACAAAAAAAATGTATTAAATCCCACAGAAAAAAAAAACAAATCATCAAAACAAAAGGCTAAAATAAAAAATACAAAAGCGTAAACTAAACAGCCCTTCAACTCATGACATGATGCCTCCCCAAAATCTGCTGTCAGGGTAATAATTCAACAAAATTAAAACAACTGGAACTGTGACTAATAAGGTTGGATTATGCCCAAACTATGATAGAAACATACTTTCAGGAGACACTAAAAAGTTTATGTTCTGGAACAGAAAAGGACCAAAATAATAAATCAAGAGATTCTTTCAGCTGCGACTAAAAACAAGCCACTTAGTAGGAGTGAAAAAAAATCACCTCATGCCCACTGTGAAATACGGTACTGGGTCTGTAATGCTGTGGGCTTATTTCTTTTGTAAAGGGCTTGGAGAGTTTTGGACTCTTTGAAATAACAGTATATTTTAGAAGCATGAAACTAAAGGACTCTGCCAGACCTCTAAAAATGAGTTGTCCTGGGGTCTTTTAGAACATTTTTGATCCAAAACATATGGGCAAAACAGCACAGAAATGATTCGCTGGAAGAAAAACCTATCCTTTTCAGTTCCCCTCAGATGCCAATCCTTTACAACTAGTTTTTATAATCAGCAGATTATTCATCTGAAAGAAAAAAATTAATTCAATTAGAAGGTCCTGGTACCAGTGGTTGCTAGCTTTGCCAAACCTACAAATATTTGCATAGATTCTGAAACAAAATCTTAGCTTTGTCTCAGTTGTTGGACTCTGCGGACCTTGAACCAGGTAGCGTGACTGCAATATTCATTTCTGTTTTCACTTAAATAGGGCTTAGAAGGGCATTTACAAGGTGCTTTTGCAAAGCGTGGAAAAGTGTTTTTTTATGATGTGTTAGAAGCTGCAGTTATGTTGGTCACCACTTAAAAATATGCAGTAAAAATGTGTCAGGCAAATCACTAATTTACGTTTATTGTCACGCCTATCACCGCTGCTCCGCACTACGAGCTGCAAAAACAGCAAAATGATGCTGGTAAAATTATTATCATTTTAATATTATTAATTTCCTCTTTTGAACCTACTTATTTTATGCAAACACACACTCTCACATAGACTCACACAACGTGCAGAAGCAGACAAATAGATAACGAGCAAAAGGCCAAACCTATAAATAAACAAAGGAATTTGTAAGGTTGACTTTTGCAAGGGAAGCTATACCAACAAGTAACATTTTAATTAGTTTCAGCTAAGTAGAAACGCTTTCAAGAGAAATAATGACTATAAAAAAAAATCATCTGTCAAAATCTGCTCTTGATAAAATTCTATAGCGTGTGAAATATTTGTCCTATGAAGGCTTTGCAAAGATCCTTGGGTGTCGTAAAACCTGAAGGCAATTAAAAGTGCTCGTTTTTCACCGTCGTTTCTAAATTCTGTAGCAATTAATCTGCCCAATTTGATTATGAACTGCACAAATTAAACAATAAAGACCTGTCTAATGAGGGATTAATTATGGTTAGCAGGAGGGGAGAGGGACTGGAGCAGCAGCTATGCATCAGTGTCTGCTGCAGACAGCACAGGGCCATAAGGAAGACAAAGAGGCTCCTCGTCCATGTGGTCCACTGCTGATAGGGCCCCCTCATCACAGATCAGTAGATCCTCAGCCAAGAGAGCCCATAAAAGGCTGGGCCGTAATTGAAAGTGCCAAAATCAATAGCGCTGACAGGCCTTAATTAAATTAAATATGTCTCCCATAGGAGAGGGGTGAGGCCCAGGGGAAGCAGGGAGTACAAGTGCTGCTGCCTGTGAGAGCTCACTGTAAGAGGACTGCTGAGACATCACCAGTCTGTATGTGCATTACTGAGTGGTAACTTTAAATAACTGAGATATGAGATCAGAGAAGTAGAGATATGTTTTAACGCTGCATGATGGCAAAATACAAAGGGAGTTAGCGTTAACATTATCAGGCTCTTAGTTTTCTTTTTCTTTTTTTTTTAACCAAGCTTTTTTGTGCAAATAATATTAAACCAATTAATATGATTAGCTTGAGAACATGTTTCTTCAGTCCTGGCTACACATTTATCCTGCAGTATTATTATTTTTTTCTTTGTTCTTTTTTAACCTTTTTTCTGTGGGTTCCTTCTGCAGCAAAACAGTGGACACATCATACTAAAGTTAGATTAAATTGAGAAAAACTCAAGTTTCATTTCTTGGTGTTGTGTTATGGTTTTACTATTAGATCAACATAAAATAGTGAATTATTATTATTATAATAATTATTAAAATACATCACTCTGCAATAACCTCTGTTATTTTTCCCATTTATTCTAATCAGCATTGTTTGCATTGTTGGGGAAAGAAATAAAGCAACAGAAAAACATAATCACAGCATGATACTGCCACTCCTGTGTTTTTAATAAAGGACTATATCCAGTTACATGTGCAAAACCTTTTGATTTTATTGTCCTGTAAAAAAAGATTTAGAATATTTCTGTGTTTAATATTTTTAGACATGAATCCCCAAAAGACTAAGAGCAGAGGGAAATTCGTGGGAATTTAGACCTATGATGCTGCTGTTCACAAAAGAAACAACTCCTCGTCATTTCAGGCTTTGGCCACATTTAGAAGATTAGGAAGCTTGAGTCAGCAAAAGGTCACTGGCGGTGAGTTCTTGTGCGAGAGGTGAACAAAAGACA
>NW_015151135.1:362717-367634 GCF_000732505.1 Cyprinodon variegatus
CAAAAGACAGCAGTTGGTAAAGTAAAGAGCCTCAACCCCTCTGGATAAACTTGTAGACAGTTGAGACCTCTGAGATTAGAATGGAGCCAGGTCTGCTAGAGAGCAGTCAGAAAGACATGGGCACACAGCGTCTCAACCTCTAAATTTCTTAGACCCCCCCCTGCCCTTTTTCATCCTGATCTTATCTGCCGTTATTTGCTTTTCTTTGACCAAATACACAAAGTAAAGTCAAGCAGAGCACAAAAATAATAATATAGACTTGAATTTTTAGTTAAAAAAAATGTTTTTTGTGTGTATTTTTTAACAGAAGGCCAAAGAAGTTCTTACTGTAAATCCTTTTGATTAAATTCAATTACTTTTGAGCAAAGGCTACAGCTACCTCCCATATTTTTTATGTATTTAAAAGGAACATTTTGCAAAAATTATTTCAAAAAATATTGCGCACTGTTAATAGAATCATTTTCCAAAGTGAAATACAAATAAAGAATCTCTTTTTAATTGGAGTAAAAATAATTTGGAATAGAATTATTCTTGTTTGTCTTCTTCTTTTCATTAGTATTGTTTTTTTTTTTTCAATTAGGTATTTACAAAATAAAAATATGAATCGGTTTATAGGTTATATATGTGAAGCTTTGTTTCTCTAAATAAATCTGGACATGTTTTCATTAGTCTCACAATTTGTTTTGAATGCTTCACTGTTGCGTTTCAGCGCTCCACTTCATTTAGCCAATCACTGAGCATCTTTTTTAATGACCAATCCCTTGGATGATTAGTTTCCTGCGACTATTGCTTGTTTCGCGCTTATTAAGCATTTAACCCTAATTTGATTTCTAATCAACAAGCGCACTCCGCTCCTGATGCCCCCCTAAAAATGATGGAGTTATTAAAAGCTTCTCCATTAGTTAATCCATCCATTTTAGATATCATATTAGCCAGACCAGTGATTTGCAAATGATTTCAGTGCGCAGGGCTGTTAAATGGCGTGAGAGAAATAAAGGGGGGGAGGTGATAATTTGATTTCACACCAAAAGCTGCACATTGGGTAGTTGAGATTTCTTTGGCAGAGCGATGAAATGTTGTAAATCTGAAAAAGCAGCATTTTTTATCTGGATTTTACAGAGCAATGGGCGGCGGGCTCGAGAAGTGATAGGGCTGCTGGCACGCTGAAATGATTTTGATTTGGAAGTCAAGCAAGGGTCACAGTATGAGGGATGCTGATCCTATCAGCCTCAGAGAGAGAGACTGATGGTGGAATAATGAAGAGACATGCAGCCTATATGCTGCTGCAAAGCAGGAATGGAAAAAAGTGCTGAATTATAATCCAAAGATTAAATTGCCCTGCGTTAATTTATTTTTATTGCATTTACTGTATCAGATTGCATTATTATAAGAAATACAATGATTTCAATGGATTCGGGGGGGAAAAAATGTTTTGCATCAAATTGCATAATTTGACCAATGGGGTGCATCAGGACATGTAATTTAGGTTTTTATAAATAGGCTGAGTTGAACTGAATAATAATAAAAAAAAAATATCCAAAAATATAATTATTAATAGTAAACAGTAATAACAGGAATTCATAATAGTAAATTAATAGTAAACTATTTTGTTGTCGGATCGTCCCTTAATTGGTCTTTGATTTAGGAGATATGGCTTCCTGCTCAGCAAGGCATGAGCTTATAAATGGCTTCAATCAACTCTAAAATGCAAAAAAAAAAAAATATCCAGTCCTATTGCCTTGAAATAGATTTTTTTTTTACTGTTGTTAAAATTATTTAGACCATACCGTATGATTAGGATATTCTTGAAGAAAAAAAATCTCTTATTGATAATATAATATTGATTAATAAAAAGGGGTCTGATTAAAATATAGAGAACGTTTTTTTGTTATAATGACTTTGGATGTTGGACAGCTCTGAGTGATAAAGCTGCCCTTGGAGGACAGAATAGTGCAACAAAGCATGAGACACACAACTTACTTTTTGGCATCTCTGAATGCAAATATTTAGACTAAACAGATTTTTTTTTTTAAATACTATTTTTTTCTCTGCATGTCCACCTCCTAATGCAATCCGCATAAGCTCACTGTCCGATCAAAAGTGCTGAAATCTAAGATAAGGAATTATCTATAGTCCTATTTTATTCTAGTTATTAGATCAGGGTTAGCACTTGGGTGATAAGGATGTTTTATTATCCATTTATTTATTTCCATAAATGCTTTTTTCTCCAGAGGTGCACATTGTGCCCTTCAAACAGGAACCAGATGCTTTAAAAATAATATTCCAACTCATGAGATTAAAATCCATATTAAGCTGATTTTCACCACTCCTCTGAACTGTAACAGTATATTAGTGCAGTTTAAAGGTCTGTTGGAGAGATCACCGTGTTTCAAGTTTAAAAACTGTTCAAACAGAGCAGAGCAGTGAAGTTTAGAAACTCCGAATCTCTGAAGGGTTGGATGAAATTCCCACCTTTCCACCTCAATCACATCAGACCTCCTTAAACCACCGCACATCCTAGATTCGCAGGCGCGCATACTTTTCTGCAGATACTCTCCTCAGACAATATCCCCCCCGCTAGTGTGGCGACAGCCGAGCGGAGGCATTTTTCCCCCCTTTCTCTCCTCCTTTGCTTTCCTCTGAAGCGCAGAGGTTTTTATCACCCCCCCATCACCGCAGGGACGCATTCATCTCAGCCCGGGAAAAGGTGAGGGAAGACAAATGGAGAATAAACTTCTGCTTTCTCTGTGCTTTTAACTGACTTAAAGATGTAATAATAATTTAAGTTGGAAAAACTATAAAAAAGGCATTTGTTTTCTGCTTGATTTTAAGTTTTATTTATGTCGGCATTCGCTATTGTTAAAAGTGATTTTTTTCTGAGGAAAAAAACAAACATTGATGCTTTTTAATGTCACCCTGTAATGAGCCATGCAGTCACATCGAGAAGAACTGAAAGGAAAAAATAGTCGCTTTTAATATCTAATGTTTAATTGTATTTGTCTTTGTACTGTTATTTTTTGTGAACCGTTTTAATATTATTTTAAATCTGTCCCATGCGCAAAAACAGAAGCAAGCAGAAGAAAAATATATTTGACAGCAAAATAGATTAGCCTACATTAAATTATTTATAATATTGAAATATAATATTGAATTTCAAAATGTACACGAATCATTTATTTTTATTTTATTTTATTTTTTTTTTATTGTATGCAAAACTCACCCTTTTAGTGATCTCCTATAGGCCAAATTCAAATGTGATGAGACCTAATAAGCATTTATATTTTTAAACGTTTAAAAGTATTTTAAAAATTTATAAATGCTGAAAATATAGACGGTTGTAGGCTACCCCTATTTTTATAAACAAATAATTTGCTAAGTGCTTTTTTGTATAAACTGGCGCCTACACTGTAAAAATAATTAAATCTACATAAGTCAGTTTTTCTTAAAATAACTGCATTTTCTAATTAAGGATTTAAGTGAGACAATTTGCTAATGGAACAAGACAATTTACAAAATAATAATACTTAAAATAAGAAAAAAAAACAATAACATTGTCTTATTTCAAGTGCATAATATCTAGATACCTTATTTTAAGAGTAAAAATATTAATTCCATTGGCAAATCATCTTATTTACCTGCCCAAATTAAGGGTAAATACCCTTAATTTAGGGTAAATACCCTTAATTTAAGACATTTTTATTCCTTTTGAGATCGTTTTTTTTCAGTGTAAAATGTATTTAATGCTTATATAATTGAGTACTTGAGCAATTCATGCAAGACTTTTAAAGAATGTAGCAGCCAATAGATTTTTTTATTTCAAATTATAGCTGTACATCACTTCAGGTAGATCCACCTGCCAGACTGACTGACTGGAGTGCATCTTAAGGCTTCAATGGCCCAGAGGCATTGTTGCTTAGTGGCAGCAAAGTGGCCCGCTCCGCCTGATTGCGCTAATTGCTCTGAAACAGGATCCATTATGTATAATTATGGAGACCTTGGGCCGGACTGAAGGCTGCTGCTTTCATCTCTCTGCAGGGGGAAACTCATAAAGAGAAACTCACTCAAAGAATCACCAAAGTTTCAAAGTTATCGTTTAGTTTTTTATCAGGTCTTCAAAAACCCAAATGTTCTCCCTATGATAAGATATTAACCAAGCATGGGGGGTCAGTGTCCCCGGGTGAAAGTCACTCACTACAAGCAAGAGCAAATATTTAACGTAAAAAGCCTTTTTTTACATCCACATCTCCTTTCATGTGTTTTTACAGTTTACATTGACAGAACTCGCATGAAAAGGGTTAAGACAACTTTGGGAGGAGGCAACAATGGGGCCTTTGTCTGCAGTCCCGGCCCCCTGAGGAGGAATCAAACGCAGTTTATGAAGTTAAAGAAAGGCCTGATGGGCCCTAGAGCCTTTCTCTTATTTAACTCGGCCCTCATTTGTTGCCCCGGGGACTGAAATGAAACGAGATGGTAATGGTCTTCTGTGTGTCTCTCTGGAAAGGCTGGAGTTTGGGATGTGGACTGGGACCAAAGTCCTGCAGCTGCCACATCCAACCCAAACACTCCCAAGTCTGTATAGTGCAGCTGTTAGGTGCTGCATTTATGAAATCCTTGTTTCTGTGATCATATTTTGGTGATGTAAGAAGATTTAAGAAGATACTTGTTTATTTGCATTCTAGCAGTACAAGGAGAGGGTAACCTTGACAAGTCGATAAAGCTACACAACAAACACGGAGATTAACATTGCAGAAAAATGATCTGTGTTCAGCGGGATGTTTTCTCCAGAACATAATCCTTTTTTTTGTTTAGGTTATCTAATATTTCACGAAACTACTCAGAAATAGCAAAATACCTTAAATTTAAGGTAAATGCTACTCTTAATTGTGTTAAATTATTTAAATGCAAAACAGTCAGTAT
>NW_015151135.1:367718-369220 GCF_000732505.1 Cyprinodon variegatus
ATATATATATATATATATATATATATATATATATAAATATATGGTCATTTAATAGCCGACATTTCTTCTACGAAAAGGATTCTGTTCAGTTCTGTCCGTTTCGTACCCTGCACAGATAGCGGCCGAATCCACATTAAGAGAAAACGAACTCAAATGTAATTTTTGTTTGCTTCCTATAAAAAGCCCCGTTCTACAGACGAATATCAGTGAAAGTATATTATATGACTCCTGGAGATCCTTTAAGAGTTGTTTATGAATAATCCGCGGTCACAATGTGTAATCGTTTTGACCTCATCAGATAATAGAGTCTAGTAAGAACAAATAGGGACATCAATAAATTCTTTCATACAGTGTTCATAATAGAATAACCAAGAAAAATAAACTGCTATACAGTAGTTTGTGTAGATTAATGCGAAATGTTTTATTTAATATGTAGGGAATGATACCAGAAAGGAAGGAAATGGTAACGATTGAGATATAAAAGGGCGAATTGATCCCAAGCTTCAAAGTCACCACCCTGCCTGTTGTGTATTAGTGCGAAGGCACACTCCTGCACTAAGGACTGCTGTGTTAAGTGTTTAAGCCCCCAGGCAGGAGGGGGGGGTCAGCTGGATGAGAGACCAGGAGACCTGGGTGCCATTTAAAATCCTTCAGTGTTGGATGTTTGGGGGTTTATGCGTCACAAACCCCCCTTGCATCATCTACTGATACAAAACTGGACAATCACCTCAAGCTGTCAGTGGGAAACTGGGTCTGGCTGTAGAAGTCTCATTAAAAGCATCAATGTTCATGGCCCTGCTAACTGGTCACTACAAGCCTCTCCAAATAGCTAATTATTGACCTTATCTGCTATCTTTATTGCGTTGGAGAACAGGGGCGCCTCACAGCAAATCATAGTGTCACCTTGAATGTCGATGGGAAACAGGACTTAACCATGAGCGCACCTGGACAAGGCCAGGCTTAATGAGGGTTAATAATCCGAGGAGAGTCACACCAGCGGCCCACTGTCCATCCATCCACGGCCACAGGTTCAGCGCTGATGTGTTTCTCGTGAAACATTTGCTCCGTGGAATCCTTTAAGCGCTGCGCTCACACCAACCTGTAGGCGCAAAGCCACGCAGCCTCCCATTGCAAGACCCTGATTTAAACAGACTGCCGAAGCATGTGATCAGTTAAGAAAAGGCACATTTCTCAGGCTGAATGACTCAGTGTCCCTGGGCTAGGGCGAGCAGAGGAAGAGGAGGAGGAGGAGGAGAAAGAGGAGGCGGAACCGCGCTCTCTCGGGTGCGAGCTAAACCTTTTTTTTTTTTTTTTCTGCCCAATAGTCTCCTTAAAAGCGCAGCCCTTTGATGCGGGCCGCTGCTGGCGCCTAAGAACAACATAAGTTGTCTGCTCATTAAGGAGGCTGACAAATCGTGACAGATTGTTTATGAGAGGTAATTAGGTACAATACCCTGAGAAGTGATGCAATAGAATAGGCTTTACTTTTCACCCTGTAGGCA
>NW_015151135.1:369410-381262 GCF_000732505.1 Cyprinodon variegatus
GATAGATAGATAGATAGATAGATAGATAGATAGATAGATAGATACATGGTAAAGCAATATATAAGAAGAGAAACAAACTGCTGATAGGAATTGGGTCTCAGTATAATACTTAACCACAACATGTGGTTATACCAAGGAATTGTAAATAAGAGGCTAAATCAACCTACCTCCATTAATATCTCCTGATATATCCAAAAACTGAAAACCTCTGGGGTGAGTTAAAGAGAGGGGAGAGGATTATGTTTTTTTCTGGACAATTTGGAGATGTGTGTTAAACCATGTGAATTATAAGAGAAGAAGACAAAATGCTTTCCTTGTTTCAAAGGATGGCTTTCTCCTATGTTGTGTACATTATAAACAATGATTTTCTCAGCAAGGATTTGTAACACTCACCAAATTTACCATAATTGAGGTTTATTTTTTTCTAATATTGTAATTGCTCTGAAAAATTTTCTATTTATTTTCAGAATCAGAATAAAACGTAGACAACACTACATTTAAGGGAAGCCAAAGCCAATCCTGTCAGTAGGCTGATCTATAATGGCATTTTTCAGCTTTTGTTATCAAGAAAAATACTTCACAAGATTCTAGGACTGGATGATGATTTTACTTTTAATAGCTAAAGCAGTTTGGCAGCAGTGCAGCAGACATGTTTGCTTAACCCAGAGGAACTGATTACTGCTGAATACAGCAAATGTTAGTAATTTCTTCTTATCTGTAGATTGTTAACTCATGTATTACTTTTTAAAACCTTTAGTAAGGAGGGTTTTACTTGTGCGTAAAATGATTACCAGTTTGAATATAAGCAATTTAGTTGATTAAAGTTGGATGTAGCTAAAACAGAAACAGTGATTATAATCAATCTGAAGAAGCGGAAGAAATATTGTTGCTTAAAAACTAACAGTTTATTTTAGCTGTGTATAAAAAGCATTTTTTTTTTATTCTGAATTATAATTAGAACTAAAGCGCCATTTGGGAGTGCTTACTCTTGATGAAACCACGGATAATTAAGAGTTTGTTTTGTTTATATATATTTGAAGTTTGTTATTGCTTAATTTCCCTTGCTTTCTTTTTTTCCCCTCAGTCGGCCCGGCCCCCTGTCCCCGTTGATTGGTCGCTTCCCTCTCCACGCCTGCTTTATCATCCAGCTCTGCGCTCCTATCCGGCCGCATAAACATGAGGATACCGTCCCTTTAACGCAACTCTTACCACCGCTCACAGTCAGGGTTTAGACAAGTTTTTCCTTCTTTTTCCCTGTTTTTTTGTGCCAGTCGGGACCTGTATGGCCCCATCGATCGCCATGTCAGCACTGAGCGCCGGTGTGAAAAGCGAAGACCTCTCCCCCCGCTCCCCCAGAGGCGACATGCAGACCAGCCTGAGCCCCGCAGAGGAGACCGAGAAGCCCAAAGTCGCGATCCTGCCGTTCAGCGTGGAGGCGCTGATGGCTGATCGGAAGCCCAGCAGAGAGCTGCCATCTCCGGACGGCGCAGCCGGGACGTCCCAGGCGCTGAAGGGGACGCGGATGAGCGCCTTCGCTGGTTTGGATGCTTCCGTTCCGGCTTTGCAGATGAGCTCTGCGTTTTCTGTGGGAGAAATCATGAACATTTCCGAGGATGTGCTGATAAAACCCGAGAGCCCGGATAGTCAAGAGAGGACTTCATGGATGCAGAGTCCACGTTTTTCTCCAACCCCTCCAAGTAAGTCCTATTTAAAGTGCTTGTTAGATAAATTACGCATGGATATATTTTAAATTCAGATTCAACATTTAGCTGTTTAAAACCTGAATATGTCAAAAAAAACGTTTCATCTATTAAGATGTAGCTAAACCGTTTTTTAAATTGTGTTCTTGCAGGACGTTTGAGTCCTCCTGCATGTCCGCTGCGTAAACACAAGACGAACAGAAAGCCCCGGACCCCGTTCACCACGTCCCAGCTGCTGGCGCTGGAGAGAAAGTTCCGCCAGAAGCAGTACCTCTCCATCGCGGAGCGCGCAGAGTTCTCCAGCTCCCTCAACCTGACAGAGACACAGGTCAAAATCTGGTTCCAGAACAGAAGAGCCAAGGCCAAGCGCCTCCAGGAGGCAGAGTTGGAAAAACTGAAAATGGCAGCGAAGCCCATGTTGCCTCCCGCGTTCGGGATCTCCTTCCCTCTCGGCGCGCACGTCCCGGCTTCCTACGCGGGATCGCATCCGTTCCAGAGGCACTCGCTGCCGGTGTCTCCAGTGGGACTGTACGCAGCTCATGTGGGATACAGCATGTACCACCTGGCTTGACAGTAGAGACGCCAAAAGAGGGGAGTAGGACTACCTTTTTCAAAAAGAGATCGGACCCATTTTGGACCAGTGATGCAATAAGCATCCAAGGGGGGAGGTCAGCGGTGCGTCTGGTCAGGCTAGGGTGGGAGCAAGGCTTCCAAACGGACCCACTCTCCTGTCCATACCTGGCCAGTAATGTTCCACACTGCAAAAAATGTGTTTCATTAGGTCTCACATGTGATATACAAAAATCTGAGGATCAAAACCGTTTTTGTTGTTTTTGCAGTTGTGGAAGATGACCTGTTGATCTTGAAGTCAAGTATTGACACTTAACAGGGCGTCCATGACAGCCAGGTGAGAAATGACAGGATTTTTTTTTTCAGAGATCATGGTGTAGCCTCACATTTCTTTGTTGGGAACCAACAAACTTTCATCCACAAGTTGATATCAAACCAAACTAAGAAATCCACACTTTGGCAGTTTTTTTCTTTTTCTTATTTGATCTTTTTTTTTTTATCTTTACATAAATGCACAACCACAGCATGTCAATCAGAAGCCTGGAGAACCACAGCATCTGTTTTTGTTTGTTTGTTCGTTTCTTCAATAACAGCACTGTCTGTTGTCGGATTGATTCCCTTATTTTGGAAGGGAAAACGTGTACTGTAAAGTAATGTATATTTGAAAAAAATATCCTCATTTATATTCTGAATATATTTGTGACATAACTTAACAATAAATTGTTTATTCTTTTTTTCCATTAAGTTTTTCACTCTAAATGACTTCTGTTCACCTTAACAGGAGAAAATCTTCCATAAATCGATTTAAAATCTATTTTAGAGAGATTCAATACAAAGATATACACACTATAGGGGTTACAGGTTGTAAAGAGGAGATTGATTTGATTTAAAAAAAACGTAAAAAGGCAAAGGTTAAATACGTCTAAACATAAAAAAGTCGGAGACGTTGTTCCACCAAACCTCACTTATAGACTCGCCACATTATATATATATATATATATATATATATATATATATATATATATATATTGTGAAAGACTTGTATAAAGAAAGGAATGGTCGAATTCTATGCAAAAATAGATGCAGTGTGCAGATATATTTTTCTTTTTCAATAAAAAGTCAAACATTCTGGAAAATGCTGATAAAACAGCAATAAATTTTAAAAAAGATAGTAAAACTTATTCTAAGATAAAAACCAATGCACATTTAATCCATCATCTATCATAGGGTCTCTGTTTGCTGACATATCAAGTTTGCATTGGATTATAAAGGTATCCTAATCTGGGGGGAAAGGTTGTTTTTTTTTTTTTTTTTTGCGGATTATAGGTTATGGTGACTTTGAGATAAAATAAAATGATGTCCTGTGGGCTCTCAATCTGACTGAGAGAGAAAAAAAATAACATGGAAATGGTGTTTTTTTTTTTTTTTTTTTTATGCATTTAGTTTGCTGCTCATAGATCAAAGCCAATAGAAAAATTGATCCATTCCGATCTAATACCAGTTAACCGGTGCATCTCTGT
Organism: Cyprinodon variegatus; assembly: GCF_000732505.1. Lineage (NCBI taxonomy): Eukaryota > Metazoa > Chordata > Actinopteri > Cyprinodontiformes > Cyprinodontidae > Cyprinodon > Cyprinodon variegatus. The sequence continues at coordinate 373,201 of NW_015151135.1, forward strand.
TGGAGTCTCAGCTTCCCTTCAGATTCTTATGGCGCCAGGAGGAAGCATGAAAATGGTGGGGGGTGTAGTGGACAATCACTTTTTCTGACTTCAGACCAGATACATCATGAAAAAGGCCTCTTTGGTGGAAATTGCTCGTGAACAATCCACTGTGACTGTAATTACGCGCGTTTAGGGTGTAAAGTGAGCCCTATGACTCTTCATTAGACATGACTCTTCATAACGACTGAAGGGTTTTTGTTTGTTTGTTTTCTTTGTCAATCCTTGGACCTATACAGAAAACATCGGAACATAAACGTTTAAACTCATTTTGGAACTTGGAAAAAGAAAAGAGGGATCAGATATGAGGCAGGGTGGGGGGGATCCGCGGCGCTTTTAAAGGCTTTCAACGGACTTTCCTGCCATTCAGGCAGGGGTTAAACTGGAGTAAAATAATTGCTGTAATGAGCAAAGGCAATCTGCCGCAGACAGAGGCCGGCTCCAGAGAGGCTGTAGCTCCAGGCAAGGCGGAACTTTTATCATTCCTAAAATGTCAACGGGGGACTGGGACGGGCAACACTTTCTGCGCTGTGATTTCCTCCAGAAAGAGCAGCAAAAGCAATCCCTCTTCACTCATTCAGGTAGGCTGACATCCTTTTATATATATTTCATGATTATCTTTACTCTTTGGATCAGAGAGCAGGTATGCGCAATAGCGCGCAGGTATGAATTAATACATAATCCCTGACAATAAGTTTGAATCACACGGATGGACGCTCCTTCTGAAAAGAGCAGAGACTTGACACAAAGGAGCCAAAGGGGAGCAGTCCTCTCTCCTGAAGCCTTTCATTCCTTTGTCCCCCACTGCTCTCTATCCGGCCAGGGGCCAAACACAAAACAAAAAGGCGCTTGTTTATCCCGTCGAAAAGATCACAGGAGGTTCTTCTGACTCCGTAGTAAAACCTCTTGATCCCCAAAGGAGGCAAATAGGTTATTATCCTGGATAAATGATTGTGAAAAGGAGAGGCCTCATATTTTTAGCCTATGAATGGAGGGGAAATTATGGACAATTTTTACTTAAACAAATCTTAAAAGATAATATTTTATATTTTCTTTTTTTATCTAGAAAAGGAAAGACACGATTGAAGGAGCCGAAGATTAAAGCACTGGAGCTTTTATTTAACCCTCTGTCCATGTCTTCATTTTTGGCGCATCAGGTTTTGCGCAGAAAAACCGCAAATGCTCCACGAAGTGTGCGACATAATAACAGCATAACAGCCTATTAGGAAGCAATAGGTAGATAATAAATCAAAACAACTCATATCAATAAAAAATTATAAAAATAAAGAATTGGTACATATTTTTACCTTAATATAAACGGGTGTATGTTTTTAAATTTATTTTAAAATTTGTTTCCACAATTCATCATAAAGCCAACTGACAGTTTTTTTTATTAATATTATTGATTTCACATTATTATACCAAAATTATGGAATATAAAAAATGGCAAATACTCTTTTTTCTTTGTTTGTTTTTTGTTTTATTTTAATAAAAAGCTTGGTCTGTCTTTACATCAATGCAGCTTGATTTCGTGACAGATCCTACACCACCACCTTCTGTCCATAATGAGATTAACATATAGACTCTCATTTAAAAACAAACAAACCAACTAAAAACATGCATATTGTGCATTCACAAAAAAACAAAAAACAAAAAAACAACAACAAAAAAAACACTCAAACAAATTAAATTAACAACAAATTAAAAATTTTATCTGCGATGAATTCATGTTCATTAATGAAAGAAAAAAAACCAGATAAACCATTATCAAAACTGAGCTGTAGCGCAAAATAAAGATAAAGAAAGAGTGATTTTAATGTAACCTTTTAATATGCTTGCATGTAGCTGCGCGCCTGTCCAGCGCCAACATGCAGCCTATAATAACACCACATGAACGCTTTAAATCATTCCTCAAAGATGCCCATCATCGGCAATTTCTTGCGGATGTCTTTCCACTAAAAGCAAGGAGGCTAATAAAACCAGCCTCCTGCAGAAAACCAGATGTCCATCTTTTAACATCAATGCACAGTAATATCACAGCTTATGTTTCCAGGAATAAAACCTAAAATAAGCACAAGGCGCAGGAAGCTTTTCTCAAGGCACAGTAGTAATACATATTTTGAAAACAAGTTAAGTATTTTTTTTTTTTTGAATACTTTCAAGCATATTTTTGAGTTATTTAAAATAAGATATGCTGCTGAAGCATACCTTAGGCGGGAAACTGCTAAAACTTCTCATTACTGAATGATGAGAAATTGATTTGATGTATAAAAATGTCCACTAGAGGGCAGCTTTGTCCTTGCATTGCACAGAGACATCAACAAAGTATTCAACTGAGAAACTGCTGAATCATTAAACTCTATATCGAACATAAATGTGACCTTCATAAGTTTATAAGTTAAACCCAAATAAGATATGTATGCAGAAGAAAATATTATGGATTACATGCCATTTCTTTACACACACTGATGAGGCAGCATTTCATGAAATTGCAATAAAAGTGCTAAATGTAAATAAAAATGAACAGAACCCCACTGAAGGAATCAGAATCATAAACTGAACGAATGGCTTTCATCATTGTTTTATTTAGGTATCCACATCCAATTCTGACAAAAAGCAACAACAAAAACCCTTTGCCGAGCATTGCTTCTGGCTTTTACAGGGGAGAGATAAGAAAAATATTGTTTAAAGAATATCTTTGGAAATGCAATTTGCAGTTTGTCAAACACTGTTTGGATATGGCAAACACATGGAACAAAGTGTTCTGATCAGATGACACAAAAAGGTTATTTTTTATTAGAAGAGAAAGGATTTGATTCAGGTGTGGTGGTGTAAGGATGCCTAATGAGGACTAAAGTTAGAGACCCCTGGTTTAGAATGAAAATTGATATTTAAATGTGGCATACACTCAAAAGGAATGTAGAGGCACTGATCCGTACTTTTTAATTTAGAGAGCACAATGGGAAACCAGCTTCATGGGTGTCACTTTCTAGGAAAGAAACAGTGAGGCAGATGAGTTCTCAGCTGGTTAACATGTCAAAAGAATGAAAGAGACCACATTGAGTTCTCTGGAGTAAAAGCTGAACCCATAGCCATGTCTAGGAGAGAAACTAGGCAAAACACTGAAGAACTGGCCTGACCAGGCCATATGAAGCTACTATGACTAGAAAAAGCAGAGAGAAAATAAAGTTACAAGTTGAAGTAATGATAATGCAGAAAAGGGGAATAGAAGTAGACTTTTGCAGAGTGAGAAAAAGTGATCTTTATGTCATCCAGCAGTTTAAACCTATAGCAGCATAACTGCTCAGGATAACCTAAACTACTTTAACCAATTGTTCTACAAGATATTAACTAATTGGGATGAAATACGAGTATTTATCTCAAAAAAAAAAAAGTGGAATCACAAACCATTGGGTTAAATCCAGGAGCAGTTTGTCACATTGAATTTTGAATTGAGGCACAGTAAAAGGAGTGAATACAAAAAGCACTCTATACTTTTCAGATTTTTTGTGAAACTTATTTATTGCACTTGAAATGTCAATAACATAGACAAATCTTTAGTTATAATGTGGAAAAATTAAAGTGGTATTAATCTTTAGCAAGGGTTTAAAGTCAGATAAGATTACCTCTGAATAAGTGTTGTCAGTAGCACAACAGCAGTACCTTAAATATTCTGAAAGTATATACTTATTCTTTATCAATACTTAATACAACAATCTAATGAAGCCTATGTATGTAGTGCAGCAGGGAGACAACATTGTTAACAACAGCACAGCCTTCTTGAATAGCCTGTTTTACTGACCAGCATAGTTTAGTATTAGAGGGCAGAGAATGTGCTGGTCATCTGTTAGGGGAAACATTTCCTTATGTGCACTAATGAGGCAACATTTCCCTAAAAAAATGCAATAAAAACTCTAAATGTGATGGAAAATTGCCTGAAAACCCCATAAACAAATTGGAATCACAAATTGCATGGCCGCTACTTTAATGTGAACCGGTTTGTGATGTGTTCTTTATGAGGGAATTTTATTTTAACAAAGCAGAGAATGATTACTGATTGTGCAGCGTTTAGCTTTTTTTTTTTTTTTGGGTACCGTCCCTCAACACTATATTGCAATGGCCACCTGTGGTTTTAATGTTCTGTTCTCGTTTTGCTTTTAAGAGTAGATGCATTGTGCTGCCCTATAATTACGATTAATAAGAACAACAATTAGCCTTTATAAGCACATTGTTGGCCAGTTTTCCTAATAAGCCACATGGTGCTGACTGACTGGTCATTTTAGAGGCTCAACTTTATTATAGCTGCGAGCGGTTCAGACATGATGGTTCAGAAGCAGGGTCTATTTGGAACAAGGTAAAATTCATTTGGTGGATTCTCATTGAGTAGATGTGTCTAACTTTATGTTTCACGTGAACAGACTCCAGTATGAAAAAAATATTAACAGGAAATTGTCTCATTATAAGGCTGAACATAGGACATCACTACAACTTTGTGTCTGTAGAATTATTTTAAAGAAAACCTAAATACCTTTTAAATATTATGCACTTTTTAAACAATTTATAATATTAAATACATTACACACTTTGTGCATAAAAACTATATGACAATGATTTTACACAGATATCCAGTGCTTTTAAAATATTCCCATTAAGTTAGTATATAAATAAATATTGTAATGCATTTTAAGGCAGAACATCTACCCCAGCCTCAAGTCTGTTGCAACCTCCTATAGGAATCTGAGATTGCATGTCGGCAGATCTTCCTTTTACCCAGTCTGAGTGTTGACATAAAGAAATGTCACTACTGCTGTTTTAAGGGTCTTTTTTACGGTTGGACCCCAAATTATTTCAAACCCAGTTTTTTTCATGTTTATTTTAGTTAGGGAGGTAATTATAGACTTTTTAATTGAATTGTTTATTTGAATTTTGGTTCATATTTCAGATATTAACTTTGTTTGTCATTGTGTCATTGTCTATCTATACTTTACTCCATTACTTATTTTTCCTCCTACTTCTGACTTCTACTCATTACATTTTCACACAAGTATCTGTACTTTCTATTCCTTACATTTTTAAAACAAATATTACTTGTTACTCGTGGCTTCGGTTTAATGTTTATAAATATTTATTTCACGTCATGTGCCCCATCCAATGCAGATCATTGGCTCCATCCACATCTAGTGAAAACTAGTGTAATTGGATGAGTCATTTAACGCAAACACTCATTGGTTAGCTAAAAGAAATCATCAGAAGCAAGCAGGTGTTCTTCAAACTGTAAACGTGAATTGTCTATGCCATGCTACAATGTAGGATTCAGAAAAAGATGTTGAAATGTCTGAAAGGTCGGACACAAGCGAGAGCGTATCAGGAGATGGAGACCAACAAGACCTCCCTCAACCTTGGCCCTATGTCAAATAATTTTTCGAAATAGTTGAAAAATTGAGCTTTAAAGTTCATATAGTGGCATCTGGCTGCTTTTTTAAAAGGATATTTTATACTTTAAGTCGTTTTTGGAGCTCGTACTTTTTCACTTTTACTTGAGTAAAGAGGTCAAGTTAATGCTTCAACTTTTACCAGAATGTTTTTAAACAGCACTATCTATAATTCTACTTAAGTAACAAATGTGTGTTCTTTTGACACCGCTGGTGAAAGTGTAATGACAATAAAGTTGAATTCTAATTCTATTCTATTCTTTCAAAAAGACCAAATTTGTGAAATGCTGATTCAAAGTGTTCCTGTTTACAGATTCTACAGCCAGAGCTGTGGTTCTCTGCAAAGCCACCATGGGCCTCTCAGCTGCTTCTCTAATTAAATCTCTATTTGCCCAGTCTTTCAGTTAAGGCAAATGTTCATGTATTTGCAGCTGTGATGGTTTTCAATCATTAATGGTCTATAACATCCTCTGGGGCATGAAAATTGGAGCTTAAATTAAACAACAAAGTTTTTTTCGCTCATTACTAGATTACTTCGAAAGGCTACTGATTCCACAAGACGTATTTTTTTTTAAACTGGAAATTGACTGGGTTTTTTGGTTTAAATGCTTTTAAGTTAATTAGGAAAATTAGAGTAATCAGGGCTGAATAAAAACACCTTTCCTTATCAAATGAAATTAAACAACATGCATTGAAGTTTGTGCTTGTGGAGAACCTTACAGGCACTGTTCAAGGTTTAAGAGACTAAATGACCAATAAAGTCTTCTCTTATGCAACTAAAGCATAAAAAAAAATCAAAGAATCGTTCTAACTGTGCAATGTCACAGTTGGTTAACTAACACCTGGTGATACTGACCACAAACCAGCTGTTTTGCAGAGGTGGGTAGTAGATAGTTACATTTACTGTGTTACACCTACTGGATTAACTTTAAAAAAAAACAAATACCCATCTGCATCTCTTGCTACTCTACACACTCTGAGTATCTTCAGTTCAGGAAAGCAAGCTTGTTTTAGACAAACATGCACCTCATTTTATTTCTTAAACAAGACTTATTTTTTATGCTTAATGGTTTAATGTCAATTTCCATCTGCTAAGTCTGCCATATCAGTACATAGTATTTGTTTTGAAAATTGTCCTTATACCTACAGTAAAACTTGTTTATTAACTCATTATTTAAAACATCAGAGTTTCCATTGCATTTATATTTTGTTTACATTTAAATCAATTTAAGACATTCATTCAGATGTAGTAAAGTAAAATTCTTGAGTATCCCTGTTGCCAAATACTTTTTTTTACTCTTATTCAAGTCATTTCTTGGATGGTCATTTTTACTTTTACTTGTATCATTAAGTAGTGCTACTCTCACTTATTGTAAATGAGAGCTTTCAGACTATCCCTGCTGTTTTGTCAGAAGAAGATTATAATTACAAATCTGCTGGTTGATACAATGTTAAATAATCACACAGAACACAAATTTAATCCGACTAAATTAATAAGATATAGAGATTAAATATTAACATGTAAACTTGGGTTGAAATTATGATTTAGGTCTAAAGATAAAACTACAGGAGTGTTTGAGTAAAATATTTGCTGGAATAAAGCAAACCAGTAAAGGCACAGAGAAATGATGCAAGCATTAAAAGAGTGAGTCGTGTCTTTGCAAAGAAAAGCATATCTTCTTAAATGATGAATTGTTGAGTCATTCATTGTTGTATGACACTGTGACTCTTACACACCTTCTGTTATTAAATACCTGCCTCAAGCTCTAACCTAGTTTCTTTGAACAGAGCAGTTCAACACGTTCTTGACAGCATTTAAAAACCAGAGGCACATTTTAAATTAATAACTCACGCCTCATTTAACAAAAGGCCTAAGCTGGGAAAGGTCCCATTAGGGATGCCTTAACGTCAGCGATATTGAGTTCAGTCAAGAACAGTATGTGATATGGGCCATATGAGTGATTGCTCAGAACGGTATGAGAAAATAGAGCTAATATTGTCTATGTAAACTTTTCCAACATGCAGAAAACCTCAGGTGCACGGAAGGAAAATGGTAAGATATAAGTAGATTTAATAATTAGCACTTTTACTGCTTTAAAAAAAAATCCCCAAAGTGATTTATTGTTGTGTTTTAAAAAATCCTTTTCTAATCAAATCCATTTTCATTTTCATTTACTTTAATAAAGTTCTCCCTCAGGACATCTCAAACCTTCAAGGCTACACACATAGACGTAATTTTTTGAGGGGGACGGGGGGGTATGTCCCCTGCACATTTTCAAACATCCATTTTGGTCACCTTCACAATAATGTTACGCTACAGTACACAGACAGTCCTTGAGCACTAGGACCGAGCGGAAGCCCGCTTTCCTCAGTTTAGACCGCCCACAAGCTCCGGATTGGCTGTGACCGCTGTCACTTCTGAGAGTATTTAGTATTTAAACATTGATAATGAGAAACAATGATAATGAGAAATTATACAATGATTGTGTTCGAATTCAGAGGCTGCATTCTCCAAGGTCCTTCGAGTTCATAAAAATAAGGAGGCTGGAAGTGTTTTGGCTATAGGTTCAAACAGTTCCAGCCTTCATCAG
>NW_015151135.1:383345-395760 GCF_000732505.1 Cyprinodon variegatus
GGCTGAAAAACAAATACATTTATCAGCTGCAATAATGCAGTTCAGACAACAGAGGGCAGCAAAGTATTTGTGTTGCAGCTTTTGTATTAGTGTTGGCACCTCTGGTCCACCATAAGGTTGACATAGTATATCAGTCATGATGCTAAGTTAAAATATTTTGCTAATTCTATTTTTTTGCTGGAAAATATTTATCAAAAATGTGTTTTATGCCTAATCAACTGCAAACCTATAAAGTTATTTTGTGTCAGTTCTGTGTACAAAATTTTCAACACATAGTTAGACTGTTTTTCTGCAAAACTCAACTAAAGCTTCTTTTAAGGGAGAATTGTTAGACAAATTGAAATGTGGACATAACTTGATTTAGTGCTTCTCTGAACTGCTGTTTAAAAAGGTTTTAGTATTTATTCAGTTTGCGATCACATCTCTTTTCAGTTACTTTGAATCTGATTGATGTACAGTTAAGTTCAGGACAAATATGGGATAACAGTCTTGCAAAGACATGAAAGAAACAGGCCAAAGTGGCTAAAAATGGGCTGAGGACAATACTACAGTAGCTGGTGGCATTTGGTACTCTATGCTTTCTGCAAAACAAAATGCTTTATTCTCTTTATCATTTGACTATTGGTTAGGGTTACAGATCAACTGTTTTTCCCCCCAAAGAAATAGGTAATCAGGATTGGACAAACATTTGAAAAGGTCTGACACTAAAGCAACCCTGAGGATGACCATGAAAACATGGTGTCATCAGTAAAACATGGTGGTGACAGTATCATGATCTAGGGTTTCATTTTTATTTTTAGATGAAACTAGTCTTTTTTGATAAGGTGGTTAAGATATAATTCACTTTTTGTTAACACTTAAACCAAAAATGTTCTTCCATGAAGCTGAAAATGATCATTCACCTAATAAGGCTTATTAAAATCCTGTGGACCCTGTTCACATTGTTGGTGATATAGCTATGCTTGTTTTTAAATAGTTTTCCTAATAAGCTCAACAGTCTCTTTATTATTTATTTTGTCTATTTAGTTGCGCTTGTTCAGATTAAGTGAAACTAGAAAAATTTCCCAGCATTTTAACACATTTCAAGTGTTTATTTTGTTATCTTTAAACCAAGTGCTTTTTGCCATTTCTTCCAACTTTTTTTTATGTTTAATCTTAACCAATAAAAGGAATAAATATTTCATGTCCTCCTGGCTTGCCTAACTTTCTGGTTGAATACATACACAAATTTAATTTGACTTTGGTCATTTTGAATCCACTCACTAGTCAGTTGATGGATGAAAAGAACAACAATGAAAAAAGGCCTGATTATGAACACATCAAGAAAATACATTGCTTGTTCATAAAAAATCCAGTGGGGAAATATCTACTGTTTTCTTGAATGAATAAATGATCTTCCAGGGACAATGTCAATGCAAAACGAGAAAATACAGAACTTTCACAAATTAACTCAACACAAATGTGCTTTTTTGCCCCACTAAGATGCTTTATACTGCTGAGAGAATATGTTTAAGTTATTTAATTATGGTAGTATGAATATGGGCAATTTAGTCAGCCAGATCTAAGTGAATGGTTTAAATTAAATTACATTTAAATATAAACTAAAAGATGACCTATAAACAATCATTTTCATTTTTCCCAATGTTTAAGTGCATTTCTTTTTGTCCCTTTGCCATTTCATACTTTTGCTCTTTCAACGCCAAAACTTTTGCATACAAAATCTGCCTGCCACATGAATTCTTGGAAATGTAATAACAATTTTTTACGGAAGAGGATTAGGGCCACTGAAAAAAATGAAAAAAGTTAACAGATTTTTACATTTTATTTCTTTTTTAAAAAAAAGTCATTAAACTAAAATAAAAAAAATCAATAAAATTTTTTCAAACTACTTTTTGATTTATTTTTCAGTGGCCCTAATCCTCTTCTGTACATTTTTTTCACCAGAAAATCTGGCATTTTAACAGGGGCATGTGCTGAAAGAGATTCCTTGTGCTGAATGATGTAAATTCATAAATCATAACAAGAACATACACTGCAAAGTGTTACAAAAATTTTTATTACCTTACAAATGTTAGCGTATACAGAAATACATCTTTAAGGAGTCCTTAAACTTAAAAACAAAGCAAAGTGTACAAGTTCAGAGAGCTGCAAAATGTAGGAGTGAGAAGAGCTCCACTTCATCTCCATCATGTTTAACATCCGTGTTCAAGCCTTCAGATGTTTACAGAAGGCCACACAGCGTTGCTGCTGTGTGCAATAGCTCACGAGAACACAACTTATTTTTGTTAATGGCGTGCAAACCTTTGATCAGCCCTGGTAAACAAGCAGAGGTCAGGCTGAAAACTCAAGCATCTCGCACAAGTTTATTATTTTAAGGTTTTCGTCGGCACGGCTGGCATTCAGCTAATTTCCTGTGGAAAGTTCTGCAGTCGCTGCTGGAATGTGACCATTTGTGTTCAATGACATGCAACCCTCAGCCAGCTTACATGTAGGACATAAATCAGCTCTATTTTTGGTGTTATAAACACACCTTTACTGCTCTACATCTGGCTAATAATTTCTATAAAGGTATATATATATGCACATATATATATATATTGCTGAAGTCTCTCATCTGTCCTCTTGCAGCAGCTGCAGCCTGTCTTCTGCTAAGTTTGGGCTGCTGCGTCCAGTGTCAATAGCTTCACAATCATCTATGAAAAACACCAGGTCCTGCCAATAGAAACAAGATAAAAATATGTTTCAGTTTTTTTTTATGCATGTTTGTACTGTATGTGGTCAAACAGCTCAAAAGGAAAAAGGAACATATCTGAGAGGCTCTCACCCGGTAACAAAGTCTGGTGACGATGGTGTAAAGGTTCTGGATTTTCCTTTTCAGCAGAACCATTCTGGGCTTCTCCTTGCAGATCGAGCTGGGATGGTTCAGCACCACGTAGAGAATGTCACGCAGTTTGTTGGAGATGCATGCATTCTAGAGACATAATAAGATGCTTATTTTGCTAATTACTATAAGTTTTTACTTCCCTCTAATCTTTAATTAGAACACAAGTCTTAAGCTTGATGCAAATCCAAAGCAGTTGGATTAAAAGCAGCTCTTATCTGATAAGGAATAAAATTTAATTAAAACAAATTTTCATTCTAGATTATATGCAAATAAAAAAAAAATAAAAAAAAAAAGGTTTTCCAACTTACATGGACATCAATGTGGATGACAGGCAGAACTTTTGCACACTCTTTCTAATAAAAAAGAATTAAGAATATAAAAGCTGTCAGTCAGAAAAAAAACCTGCAGCAGCGAGGAGGTCTTACAGTGCGGGGGGAAGTATGGATCTTATCCAGGAGGGTCATGATTTCTTTGCCCAGGTTGAGCGCTCTGGAGTAGCAGGTCGGAGGAGTGCAGTCACACTGAAGCACGGAGCTGAAGAAGCAGAGGAGAGCCACCAGTCCCAGCCTCATGTCTATTTGCTTTGAAAAGGGTCCAGCTGCATGTGAAGAAATCCAACAAATAAGCTGCAGAGAAACCACTGCCTGTGCTTTTAAGGATGGAGAAAAAGCCAAGGAAAAAAAAAGAGGATGACGTGGAAGAGCTGGAAAGCTCAGTGGGGGAAAATGAAAACACTGAGTGACTGTTGGAAAGCTTTGAAAATGAGTTTATCTTAGCTAAAGGCAGATCCAGGATTTTTTATATCTGGTTTTAGTTGCTTTAGAATTGAACTTAGAAAAGTCTTTAAACTTTTATATCAGTCAGATATATTAAATGTTCTATTTTTGGTATGTGTTTACATTTAGTTTAATTATTATAACATTCTCATGTCAAATATGTAGTAAGTTGGTTCTACAGAGGCCACCACAAACAAACCGAGGATCCTTCATTCAGGCATATTTGTTGTGTTAAACCTCAGATCACAGATTAATAATGCAAAGTACTGGACTGTTGCTCAGTCATTCCAAGTTTTATTTGCAGATCAATTTAGTCAGATAGAAGATTGGTGATGCATCCCATTGTCAACTTTTCTTAGTCAGTGATGATTTGATGAGCAATCTCATCCTTGGGCTAAAGCGTGGTATCAATTCAAATGACAGATCAGGCTTCTATACCAGAAACAATTCAAAACACCTCTTAGTTCACTTTGCTGGTAAGCTTTATGTGATGATTGATTTCATTCTCTAGCAGGACTCTAGCTGCTTTCATTTTACCTTTGTGTCTCGGAGTTTGATTGGCCAACAAGCCGGCCTGACCGAAACCATAGAGGATCTATGGAGTATTGTCAGAATGAAGGTGATACGACTCATTAAATAATCCAGATTACATGCAGGCTGTGAATAAAGCAAAAACAATCTTGTATTACTCCTCAGCAGAGCCACAGGCTGATCCCCTCCATGGTACGCAGCACTAATGCAGTAATCCACGCAGTTCAGACAAAACACTGTGCAGATCCAAAGAAACTACATACGCTTCAATATTAAAATAAATATAGTTTTATTATAGGCAGAATAATCAGAAAAAAATTATTGGTGGAAACCCTCCAAATAGGAAGTCTATATGCAAGTTATACGTAATTAATCTTCTGTGAATATTCCAATTCATCCAAATGTTTCTGTATCTGAACATCTTGAAGAGGAAATACAAAAGACATCAGGTGTGAAACGTCAGCTGCCTTTAATTGAAAAAAAGCAAGATAATACATACATATAAAAATGGTACAAAAATAAGCAGATTTATATAAAACTATCAATTTCTTGGTGATTTCCTTAGAATCATAAAATTACAACAAGAGAACAGAATAAGAGATATTGCATAAGAGTCTCATGTTGCAGGAGCAACAGAACCTTTCTTAAGATTGAGAAAATTTCTCTTCTTTTTCCTTTTCGGGACGACGGCAGGATTATCAGATTCCGGTGGATCCCGAAACACAAACAGGCGCTCTCTCCCCGGTGCGTTGCAGGCGGAGGTCTCCTTTTCCTCATCAGGGCAATTCTCTGCTTCCGTCACAGCTCTCGCTGTGTCACTCTGCAGCTGCCGAACAAAGGTGGCAGGCTTTAAAACAGGCTGCTGGCCGTTTGTATTTAGGTCCTTCTTTCCTCTGTCCCCAGCCTGCAACGATCCAGCATCCAGACGGGACCTGGGGAGCAGCTTTTCCACCATACTGCGCATCTTTACCCGAAGCCTGAGAGATTTGGAATAAAACGAGGCCATTGTGAGCTGGATGTTCTAATCAAAGCTACACTTCACTTCAGTTTGAGGTTCATCAAAGATGTCGCTATCCAGAAGTTACTCCTGGTAGTAGTTTGACATTGGAAAGCAAGGCTGATAAACAGAGACGTGTTGGACCCACCTCTCTCTCTCCACAGCACCATGTTGCACATCTGTGCTGTTTTTCTGCAGCAGAATTTCCCTCAGTCTGACAGGAATGACTCTGTTCTGCTCCCCAGCACATCTGCAGAAAGAGAAATCATTAAATGAAGCATTTAACAGCTTCCCAACTAAACCTGCAACGGCGTCATGCCGCGTCTGCCTTCTCCCGCAAAACAGTGTCCTCATTCAGAGATGGCTTTAGGGAGTTCTCAGTGTGAGGGAAAATGGGTTTCCATTCACAGAACCAGAGCAGGGCGTGATGCAAACTTTACGTTACTGGAAAGGAAGGTGTGGCTGTAAAGCTGCAGTTCCATCCACAGACAATTTATATGTGCCTTGCAAAGTATTCAACCCCCTGAAATTATTTCACTTTTTTTCACATTACAATCACACATTGTATTTTTAACCTGAGTGTAACGTAATCTTAGCATAAATCCATTGGGTTGGTTAGATAGAGACAAAGCAACGTCATGAAGACCAAGAAACACAGCAGAGAGGTCTGGGAAACAGTTATAGAGAAGTTTAAAAAAGGCTTTTTGTTGCACAATAAATTCAATTCCATTCAAATCAATTCAGTTTATTTATATAGCGCCAATTCATAACACATGTCATCTCAAGGCAATTTACAGTTCACCAGATCATACAGTCAGATTGATTCAAAGTGTTCTATCTAAGGAAAACCAGTTGATTGCATCGACTCATTGACTCAAATACAATCCCTCACACTAAGCATGCTTGTAGCGACAGTGGAGAGGGAAAAACTCGCTTTTAACAGGAAGAAACCTCCAGCAGAACCAGGCTCAGTGTGAGCGGCCATCTGCTGAGGCCGACTGGGGTTTAAGGAGACAGAAGCAGAGATATAAAAAGCAGATGTAAAAGGCGGCCCCATCCAGGAAACACACAGCCAGGCAGACGAGCTCCAAGCCAACTCCCATGTCAGAGGATGAAGAGAACACATCCAGCCAGTCACGGTCAGAGAAACAGGACTACACTGGAAAACTGGCCGATCTCCAGCAAATATAAACAAGGATGTTGATGGAAACAGCACAGCTGATATAAATAAATAAATGTAGAGCACTTCTCCAGCTACCCAAAAGTATAAGGACAGAGGTACAACAAGTTAGTAAACTTTTCTTTAATAGCACATTTTAGTAAAATGAAAAAGAAAAAACAAAGAGGAGCAGCTATCAAAAAGCATACAACTAGTTAAAATGCTGAATAAACTGGTCTTTAGCTACTTATTAAAAGAGTGTACAGAGTAAGACATATGGATGCAAGGTGTTCCGCTGCATAGGGGCAATAGTTCTAACGCCCTCTGGTCCTAAAAGAAATTCACAGAATCAATTAACAGCCTTTGAATGTAAGATCTCAAACAGAGAAAGGAAATGCAACTGGAAAAAGATCAGTAATCTAGGTAGGAGAATTACCATGTAGCACTCTGAATGTGAACAAATGTAAAGGTAACCAATGTTAAAAGAATAAAACTGCAGTATTAGTAACTGACTGTAAATGGTTTAGATGTTTCCTTATGCAAACACACTGAAACCATCAAGAACAGAGGAAGAAAGGCAGGAATCATAATCTGTAACTGAGGCTCTGCCAAACCAAAGTTAAAGCTTAATAACATGTCTCAAAGTAAGACTGTTAGCCACTATTAACACTTAGAGGTTAAAAATAAAATCTTCAGTTGGCTAACTAATAACATCACCTCCCTCCTACAAGATTATAAATGGACTACAGGGACAGATCTGAACACAAATAGCAGAAGAAAGATTAAGGAAAGATCATTCTGGGTCTTTTTCCAACAAATTCCTGCTGGAGGCATTCCTCATCAGGAAAACTATCCAAACTCAGCAGGAGACAGAAAACCTTGTTCCAGGCCATAAGGAATAAAAGGGAAATTAAATGAGGACTATAATCTATTTTTTGATCTCAGCTCAGAGAAAAACAACAGTAAATGCTGTGATTAACAGTACTTCTTATTTAAATGAATTAGAATGCTTGGAGAAGGTTGTGTCTCAACATGGTTCTCTACAAACATTTATGCTTTTTTTTTATATACTTCAATAAGGAAATACTTTTATGAACAACAGATGTTGAGCATCCTGAAACTAATTTATCACAATATCAGTTTACAATACCACAATGTTCTACAAATTAAAGGATAGAAGTAACATGAAGCAAAGGGCCATGTAAGCTCATACAGAACTACATTACAGCAGAAAACACATTTAGGAAGAACAGCTGCTTTATTCCTCCTAGTGTCACTAACTGACCAGTCTGCTGTTTTCCCCGATCTTCATAAAGCTGCTTGTTTGCTAGTTGTTCACTAATAACATACATCTGAGGTGAATAAATAGATTTAAAATTAAGATTACCTCACACATAAGTGGACTCTGATTACAGAGAAAATTAGTGCTGAAGCCAACTGGTTGCTTTGGGTTTTATTTAGAGGCATCAGAGTAAATCATCCCCCTTAAGCATTTTGGACAACTTTATTGTGATCTATTGCATGAAATTCCAGTAAAATATGTCAAGATTTTTTGTAATAATTTTATTTTTTTTTAATATTGAAAGGTTAAATGCATGAATACATTTGCCAGGAACTTCCTAGTGTGATAATATGTGAAAATCATCCATGTACAAATTTATCTTTTAAATGAAACTTTCAGGAATAAATCTCGTAAACTAATATATTCATTTAGTGAGTTTTTTCCTGACAGAACTTGTTGTTGAGACTTTAAATTAATGAAGAACTTGTGAAATAAGACAAATATCCAAAAAGGTACTGAAGCAAAAATGTCAATTATTATAGGGGTTAAAATAAAGATCAGATTTCTTTTATTATAACTTTGTAAACTTAAGTTAATAATGTCTCTCAGTGTTTTTTTTTGGAGGAATAAGGTTTTCTTTTTTTTGTTGTTATTGAGTGAAAACCCCAAGAACTTTCATGTGCCTCTTTATCGAGATTAAAGTTAGCATGTTCACTTATTTAAAGGGGTCATAGAATGCAGAACCGAGTTGACATTGTCATAGATGAATAATGATAGTTTAGTGGGTGAAATGGACGTACAGAGAAGTTCAAACCCCTTCGATTCCTCCTTTCTCTGCAAATCTCACAATTCCAAACTTCCACCATAAAACGGGCGAATCCAAACGAAGCACCGAGTTGGAGTAAACTCGGGGATGTTGCCTTATTTGGTTCTGGCCTTTACTTTTGTCAAACCCTGAAATTTACATACAGACCAGCCAACTGTTTTACTGGCCCAAGGGAGGGGGGGTATGAAGTGTCGACTGCTGGGCAGCTGACTGGACCGGACCTCAGCAGAGAGCCATGAGCCTCCTGGAAGAGGTGGGCCAGTAAGGCAGGCAGGAGGAAGCACGGGGTCCAGCCTGTGTCCAGGCTACCGTCACTGGGACGGGTTCGGTCACTCCATGCCCCGCTGGTTCCCTGCTCCCCTCCGCCGGGGTTCCCGGACCAGCCCCGGAGCTGACGGTTCAGCTCAGTTCGAATTTCCCCTGAGTTTCTACTATATGCTGCACTATAGTCGACCAAAATCCCAGACAATTTTAAAATTAAACCCTGGACATTTTTTTAAGTATGAAAAATAGGACATGTCTGTTAAAAAGAGGACGTCTGGTCACCCTACCATATCAATGATTGCGATCTTTCAGTGATTGAGTGGTTGTTGCTATGATGCGTCTTTGCTCAGCAGCTTCACTCATTGTAAACCAACCAATCAGTGCACAGCTCATCTAAATATTCATGAGCATACCATAAAAGGAAGAAAACCTGTCGTTTCATTTCAGGGCTTTTAACCAGGCTTGAATTAGGGGTCATAGAACAGCAAATATGCCATTTTCAGCCAAACCAATGTTACACACCCTATTCAGAGAACTTAAGGACCTGCACCAAATACCCTATAGAATCATTCTCTGAGCCCTTTTAGAGGAAATAAAGAGATTTCAGATGCCCTCTGCAGTGCTAGAGCTGAGTAGTAGGGCAACTTTTAAAATACACTGAATGGTGAGAGAGAAAAGTAAAAGTGAAATATTCTATGTTTTAGTTTCAACAGAAAAGGACAGAATGGTTTCAGACACGCAACAGAGATTAGGTGTACAAAGGCAGCTCTTCAAGGGAGACGAGGGAATTCAAGGAAGGGGAAAAAACAAAGAATTCCTCTGGAGTTGACTAATCATATTAGATTGCCAGAAAGATTTGAGAAAAGCTGCACCACAGTCAGTTTCACAGTAAATCAAACCTATCCCCTAATGGGATCCAGTACTGTCTGAATAAATACTAAAAGAACGTAACCCAAACAAGACTTTGCTCTTTTCTGCCAGATAATAGATCACAGACTATCTTCTTACCCGGAGCGATCTTCCTCTGCAGAAACTGAAACGGGACGTTGTTTGCGGCAGAGGGCGTCGCTGATTGAAAGAAGTTCACTTTCGGGCAAACTTGGAAGAAGGAGGCGCAGAACCTCAGAGAGAATAGAACCAGAGAGACGACTCTGCTTTAGCAGCTGAGAGGCAAACTCCAGATCCTGTCAAGTACAGACTCTCTTTACTTTCTTTTATCCAACAGCAACATTTCCACTGCTTATTAAATGTTAAGAAAATGATATCTGACCTGATCACAGTTTGAATAAAGTCTTTTAAGTTCAACTTGCTCTTTTAATTCTTCTTTTTCTTGATCGTTGATGGTAATCTCTTGAAACCTGAAGGGAAGAACAGTTTCAACACCCGTTATTAGCACAGGCTAGACAAAGAAGGTTTATTGTATTTTTATAGATCGATCAAACACAGGGTCATTTTGGAGTTTTTTTTTAAAGGTAAATGGAGACAAAAAGTAAAGAAAAATAAAGCATTAAAAACCAAGAATGTCCTGAATCAAAAAGAAACATTTAAGCATAAAATTAGAAACATGGCTGAAAGTTTGAAACAATTCATCCATGATTCAAATGAAATGTTTATGACTAAGCTGCTACAAAAGGTAATGTTTTCAGTTCTAATTTAAAGCAGGGGTCATGACCCCCAAAGAGCGCTAAAGTATTGCCAGGGAACCTCCTCTATCCAAACTAACTAGCAACGCCACGTTAATATGATACATATCAATAAAGTTATATTAAATAATAATACATTGGAATATATTATATTTCAAAATTAAGGGAAAAAAAAGCTTTGCAGTCTATCTATGTAAAGATAAACTGCAAAATTTACTTGTTGGCTTTATGTTGTTGTTGAAATGAAAATCAGACTCTTTCTATAGTGTTTAACCTCACTGACTAGCTGAACGCAGTTCTCTGACACTGTTACTGCAATAAAAACTATTTGCTTCTGCCTTTTCCGCATCTTATCCATCCACTCAATGACTGAAGGACTAATCCAGACATCAGCATATGCATGCTAGCTCATGAGCTATATTAAATACTGAACAGAAGTGGTCTAAAGGACTGGTTATTCTCCCGCAGCAGTGTGTCGCAGTGAGCTTGTCGCAGATATGTTTGATTTATGCCCAATATTGAAGCGTGGTCTACCCTATGTTATTCCACACCAAAACGCAATAGGGACAATCATGAACTAGCTGTGGGTCTAGATACGGTCGAGGCGGTGAGGAAGTGCGGGCAAGTTTGTGCAACAATGGAGGGACATGAGGGCGAAAAAGAGCGGGGATCGAGGTGGAAAAAGGGTCCCAGTGTTCTTGCACACCTCGCTCTACTATTCATCTTCATGAGTCGTTTTCCACAATGGCGATCATACAAACAAAACAAGCCAGTAAGGTACCAAACAGGAAATACACATGGGGTATAGCAGATGTAGATTTGCACAATCAGAGAACTCCTGTCTGCGGCACTGTCTGCGGTCACCTACATTTTTGGAGAGGTGCAGCAGAGTGTCTGCGGAAAGGGCGGAGGAACATTTGCATTCACTGCGACACAAACGCAGACAACCTGGTCTCTGAGTATAAATCAGCCTTAAGAATGGAGTCTTGAACAGGGTTCCCACACTTCAGGTAAAATTCAAGTAGTTTCAAGAACCTGCCAGAAGCCTTTCCTCAAATTCAAGGAACAAGTGGGGCAGGGTTTACCTCCTGCTACCATTTAAAATATCATCTTTAGTTGCATTTTCATGGCCATTAGTAATGAGAATAATCCTCAGGAGAAGGAATGAAACCGTCACCTTCCGTTGTGCATGGCGAACCGGGTTCAAATAGAGTGAAGGCACCCAACGTTGGAAAGGTTGCATATGCAAACAACTGAACCAGGATGCTGATAACATGAGTTTGTGGCAGAACCTGAGCTCCACATGTAGCCCCTCTGTGAAAGAATGCCAGAAGAGCCTGAAAGACCCAGAGCCATCAGATGTGATAATCAGATAAAATGCCTTTAAAAAAATCAAGCATCCAGAGGATGTGTTTTTAGATGATTAATTTCTGCAGTTTTCAGGGATGGAGGAAAAAGACCTGATGGAAGAAAAAAAAAACTTTTCTGAATGGCTTACCTTTCAAAGGCCAAGGCAGTGACCTGCTCACACTTGTGAAGAGCCTCCTGAAGAATGGAGGTCATGCTGTAATCTGGCCGAAGCTCAAACACATCATCTTCACTGGCCTCCTGTCCCTCAATGCCCTCTTCCTGGGTTTCATGAGGCATTGCTCCAAGCGGAAACATCTGTAGTCTGTCCAGCTCTGTCCTGTCTGCCTGAAGCTGTTGTTCTGCTTCTTTGAGGCTCTTTACAAGGAAGAATCAATTAAAAATGAATTTGCAATGAAACAATGGAGTATTTTGAAGAAAAGAAGTACCCACCAAGCAGTGACTGTGTATGCTGGGAGCCATATCCTGAAGATCTGGGATTTTTCTCTCCGTGAGCTGCTGAATGAGCAGGCTCTGCAGGGTGACCATGGCCTTGGATGTCTCCAACACTTTGGTCCACCTCTCAGCCTTCTGAAAGATGATGGTAGCCATCTGCATTGCAAGGCTGTCCGCTTGGCAGAGCAGATAAACTTTCCTCTCTCTCTGCATTTCCTCCATTACCTGCCAAAAATACATAAAAGAGAGT
>NW_015151135.1:397548-411354 GCF_000732505.1 Cyprinodon variegatus
GGAGCCAGGACTATTATATTTGAATAAAAAAATGTTTAAGGAACACTATATTATGAAGCTATGCAATGGAAGGACAATCTTTCCTTTGTATAATCAGTGTCAGACTGCCACATATTAGGACTGACGTTAAGAGAAGTTACAATACTGGTGCACAACCAGATAGAGCAGCAGTCAAAGGTTCTCTCCTTCATTTGGCTCAAGCACTAAGAAAAAATCAATTGATCTTATATAGGTATTTTATTGAGGGGAAACGTGCAGGACCGAAGTTTGGAGAGAGGCTCTGAATTACACCCGATGTTGCTGCATAGTGGGTTTGATCCTTTGAGCATTTTTAAAGCGTTTCAAATAAGTCAACTTATTAATTTAATTCATATATATTTTCCATTCATTCTTTAATTTACTCTATTCATCTCTACATTTCTGTTTGCATTTCTGTCACATTATGCAAACGAGGAGTTGCGGTGCCCTCGTGCCTAAGCTTCTACCATGAATGCAGTAATATCTAATCAAGATATTGAAGTTGAAGCCTGAAGACCCTGCCCCACATAATTTATATAATATTATGATGCAAAAATGCATACAGAAATGTAGAAATGATTTAATTAAATCATGAAAAAATGAATGAATATATAAATGATGAATGAATGAATGCACAAATAATTAAATGATAAAATAAAGCATCCAGTGTCTCAGTTTTGGCGCTCCATACATCCACATGGATTTTAAGAAGAAATTCTAGTGTCATTGACAAAGTTCAGCATAGGGTCTATAGAAGCACAAACACTGAAGACTGTAATAATGTATTCACCATCTCCTCTTCACTTTTTGCTCTCCACACAGCCAGAGCAGTGTGGAGTTTGGCTCTGGAGGTGGCGTGAGGCAGCACCAAGCAGCGGTCTATTAGGGACAGACTCTTCTGGAACTCCAGCTTCATCCTCAGCCTGTCATCCTCAGACAGCGTCAGCTGAGATGAACACAGAGACCTGAGACAGAGTGAAACAAGGAGGAAATGACAGGAAACCTTACACAGATTAAGTAAACATTAATCTGTTTAATGATAAATAAGGTTAAATACATTATTTGTTGCTTTGGACAGAGTCGGTCTTCAGTTAATGTAACATTATGATAGAACATAATACATATTTATCTTTACCTTCTTTAAATGCAATGGATAATGCAGAGTTTTCTGTATTTTTATATTTTGATCCATGTCCCTCCATCACTCACCTGAAGAACTCTCTCCAGTGAGCCCTGAGTTCCTTCTGCTCCTGCAGCTCTTGCTCCATGCTTTCCTGCAGGGACTCCCTGGTGCAGCTGAGGGTTCGCAGTGCTGCCTTACCTTCCTGGTGAAGCCTTTCCTGGCCCTGCAGTAGAGCACTGGGCCCTTGCCCTGCAGCCTTCTCTGACCCCACCTCTGCTTCCAGGATGGGCTGTATGGGCAGCATGGGCTGTTTAGCACCCGGCGGCAAGAGTGTCAACAAGGCCTGTGCAGCGGAAGGCTGGATGGCTTTCACATCGGCTATCACACTCTGAATCCCTCGCATCGTCACCTAAAGAGAAAGTTTAAGCTTTTATTAAAATTATTACTATTTCTGCACTGATTTAGCTCACAGAGTGGCACCTTGCGGATGTCAGCAGCAGCCTCCTCGTCCAGATTGTTGATGAGTTCTGCGAGCTCCAGGCTGTGCGCTGTCAGTAGGTTCTGCCAACACTGCAGATGGTATGCTACATCTATGTTCTCTTCCAGACCTTTAGTAGTGCTGGATAAGTCGCTCTGTCTCTGCTTGTGGACCTTCAACTGGACAACAGGACACAATGCAATATTACTTTTGGAAATATTTGTTTCATAATAGATTTTTAGCCCAAAGAAAATAACCTGATGAAATAAAGTCATGAGTTTGGTCTCCTAACCATGTCTGAGATGAGCCCTCTCCTCTTGTTAATTAGTCCGCAACGCATTGCTCTCTTTTCTTGGTTCAGGGTCTCATCCAGTCTTTGCTTCACCATAACAAGCTCCTTCTGGGCCTTTTCTTGCAGCTGATTCAGCTGTTCTGATGGTACAATGCTCCCCCTGGTGGTCAAAACAAGCCAAACAAATGGTTAAGTGTTTTTAATGGTCAGGAGATTCTTTCTTATAAATACAGTCCTTCTA
The DNA here is from genome assembly GCF_000732505.1 of Cyprinodon variegatus. Taxonomy (NCBI): domain Eukaryota; kingdom Metazoa; phylum Chordata; class Actinopteri; order Cyprinodontiformes; family Cyprinodontidae; genus Cyprinodon; species Cyprinodon variegatus. The sequence continues at coordinate 399,701 of NW_015151135.1, forward strand.
ACCACAGATAAAGGTGAAATAACGCTGACAGGTACTAGGGGTGTAAATAATAATCGTTTTGTATCGATGCATCGATCCAAAAGCCGACAATCCGATGCATCGACACATCCGTAAGATAATCGATTCATGTTTTGTTTTTTCCTCCGGTCTATTTTTATCCAGTTGCTCCTGGACGTAATTCTCCCTCCCGTGCTGCAGTGGCGCTAAACCTATGTTGCCCTCCTACCTCGCTTCCTGGTTATACTCTTACAGCAGTGTGTTGCAGTGAGCTTGACACAAACATTTTTTATTTATGCTCAATATTGAAGCGTGGTCTGAGCTGCACACTGTGGGTCTAGATACGGCCGAGTAAGTGGGGGCGAGTTTAGTCCGACGACAGAGGGACATGAGGGCCAAAAAGAGCGGAGATCCAGGTGGAAAAAGGGTCCCAGCGTTCTTGCGCATCTCGCTCTTCTAGCGGGTCAAACTTCACGAGTTGTTTTCCGCAATTTCGGTCATAAAAACAAAACAAGCCGGCCTCCTGTCTGCAGCACTGTTCGCGGTCAGCTACAATTTGGGAGAGGTGCAGCAGAGCGTCTGTGGAGGGGGAGGGGACGTCTGGAGCCAAGGTATTGCATTGCACTCATTGCACTGATCATGTGCAGTATTTTTTGATGCAACTTTCTACTTCTGTTATTCGCTGTTGTTTCTAAAAAAAAAAAAAAAAAATGCATAACGATATTACAGCTTTCATTGATTTATTTCAAACTTGAAACTTTGTTAAGCCTGTAAGGTGTATAAAAAAAAAAAAATAAAAAAAACTAACCGATTAATCGAATCGTATCGTGGTGTATTCTTGAGTATCGAAAATAATCGAATCGTTGGGTCAGGAAATCGATACTGAATCGAATCGCCATTATGGATGTGATTTACACCCCTAGCTGGTACATTAGATGAGGAAATCCCCGTAGATCTAAACAGCAGATGCAAACTGTTAAAACAGTTGATCCATTTTCTCTAACAATGAATTGTGTGTAAATGGAGATAAAAAAGAAATTATTCTTTTAAGGCTAAAACAGCTATGTAAGTAATGGATAAATCATTGAATTGATCATAGAGACACCAAAACATGCCATTCCCTAAAATCACAACCCAATATATAGATCTACATACATTCTCATTTTAAATAGAGACAGGTATCTATTCAAATATCAAAAATGAATTAGATTCTGATTCGAATGATTTTAAATTCATTCCTTTTGATCTGGTCTGACCTCAAATTACATTGCTTGTATCAAAAACAATTTTCTTTGCCATTGTGACAAAATAATAAGCTAATTGAGACCGTTTTGCAACACAATTATCCTTTTACAGGATATTATAGATATTAATACAATTATATTCTCTATTATAGCTTTCACCTTCAAATTATTTAATTAATTGTATTTAATGACCTTTGGAAGGACGGTGATAATTTTGTTTTGTCTATTTAGGAGTGTAGTACTTAGTGATAGAAGCACCAGCAGTTGCTGTGGGGTAGTGGGGGGGTAAGCAGCATCATCCTAGCGAAGCAATGATGCTGCATTTTATTGGGACAGACAAACTGATTGGAGTCCTTTTGAACCTGGACACTCCACCCCTGCCATCACAGGTTGCTCTATATCTGCTGGGGGCGGGCATGCATTAGTTCACCTGCCTGCAAGCCCTGAGAGGGAGTCTGAGTTGATGCAGAGAACAGGGTTCAAGTTTTCATTGTACTCTTCTTCATTATAGGTGCAAATAAGAAGGTAAATGTGTTTAAAAACACAATTTCTGGAGCTGTTAATTACACTGATTAAAAGTCAGTGTATCAGTTTAATTTTAGTGTAACTTTGATCACTTTCAGGCTGGCAGCATTTACTCTGAAACAGAACCATGGGGGAGGGAGTCCAGATGTCAATCAAAGGACCAATCTGTTAATAAAAATAAACATATAGACTGAATTTCAGCTACACTGAAGCACCCCTGGGCAGAACCCTGAATTGATCTTTAGGAAATATTATGAGAATATATTTAGAGGGGCTGCAAAGTGACGCATTGGGTAGCACTGCTGCCTTGCCTCAAGAAGGCTCCTGGTTCGATTCACGGCTCAGGGTCTTCCTGCATCCAGTTGCATAATCTCCCTGTGCATGAGTGGGTTCACTCCGGGTACTCCGGCTTCCTGCCACAGTTCGAAAACATGACTCTTAGGCTTCTCTAAATTCTCCTTAGGTGTGAGTATGTGTCTGAATGGTTGTTTTTCCTGTTTGTCTCTGTGTTGCCCTGTGACCTGTCCAGGCTGTATCCCGCCTCTCGCCCATTGACAGCTGGAGATTGGCACCAGCACCCCTTGCAACACTAGCAGGGATAAGCGTGACGCAAAATGCATTGATTTAAATGAAGACATTTTTTTTGTAAGTAAATGTGTTTTACCCAGAACTCCTTAAATGGCATAGTTTTCGCTTCAACTGGTTTAAATTCTGCACAGTCACAAAATTAACGGATTGTTTCTGTAGGAGAGATAAAATCAGCGTAGATCTTGTAAAGACAGATCTTGTTGCTGGCTTATTTAACAGCCGGCTCAGAAAGGGTCGGTTCATACATGTAACACCAAAGTACAATAAATCTGAACAATGTTATGTTATGTGTGACATCATAGTAACAAATGTGCCTGGCCACCATTTTACCTTTTAGTGTAAAAATTATAACGTACACCCCAATAATATGTTCTCAACTTTGTTGATCTGAGCAGTGTCTGAATGTTGTTCAGAGTGAACATACAGTATTGATGTTCACAGGGTGAGGGGGAAATTAGCAGCTGTACCAACCTCCTGATGTGGGAGAACCAGCTTTCCAAGTTGCTGGAGGTGCTGGAGAAGGTGTCGGAGATCAGAACATCGAGGCTGTGGAGGCTTTGCACCAGGAACTTCCTCTGAGCGCTGCGTTCAGCCAGGATGTACCGCTGATTGGCAACAGCCACATCCAGCACTTCCTCCAGCTGATCCTGGTCAGACAACGTCACATTGTGATTAATCTTTAAAACCCATTACTTCATTTATTTAGTTAAAAAATAATAAATACAAGGACAGCAGGGTTTTTAAATTTAAAAAGTCTGACTTTGAAACTTCTGGCATCTAACAAGATGCTCACCTGACATGCAAAGTACTTGTGCTGAAGTCTCTTGGCTGAGCTCCCGTCTAACTCGCCCATCCTCGTGGCCTCCTCCAGTTCTTCTGAGAAGATCTTGTGCAGCTCCACCCGTCGCCACTCGATGAGCTCTCTCTGGACCTTTGCTGAAGCCTCTTCATGTCGGACCAAGAGGATCCGCCGTAGGTGACTCTGGCTCAAATTCTGCAGCTTCTCCAGGAGGATGCTGCATTGGAGAAGCTCCTGGCCACATAACAAACATCAGTTGTTTATATATCATTTTAGGGTTACTTTTCCCATTAAACACACGTTGCTACCTGCTGGCCTGCATGCTGGCAAAGTCGCTCAGCTTGGGCTTTTTCAGCCGCTTGTCTGCGATGCTCTGCTTCCATTTCCTCATGCGTCTCCAGGTTACACTGACCAGCCAGAGTAGCCATGCGAACCCCTTGTTCCTCTTTCAGGCGTCCCTCCATTCCAAGCAGCTGCCCATGGACCACACTGAGCAACCTCTGCTGGGCCTGGGCGCTGACCTGGCCCCGCGATCGCAGGCCACCGAGCAGGCAGAACGTCACATCTTTGTAAATCTGAATCCGGATGGCCTCCAGGTTACTGGAGGCTTGAACCAGTGAAGACATTTCAAGGCTTCAAAGACAAAACACAAGAAAATATTTCTTTTTTTTCAGGGGAGTGATTAAATAAAGGTTTGTAATGTAAGGATATTCTACTCACTTATCCAAAGCCTGGTACATATTTGGTGGATCATCCAGCACCATGATGTCCACCATCTTGTCCTCAAATGCAGCTTCCTCTTTGATGGTCTCAATCAAGCTGGTCTCTGCAAACTCAGGATCCAAATCACATCTGAATCTCTAAAACAAAACAAAAATCACATGAATAAGACAGCAGGCTTTCTGAATCACAGGTCCACAGAATCTTTGCAAATGCTTTTCTTACAATATAAAATAAATACATTAGCTTATAATGATGAATCATAAATTAGTAATAATATAATATGACTTTCAAATATATCATTTAATGTCCTGAATTCAAACATTTTGACATTGATTTGCTACATTAAACCTGTTGAACCAATGAAGAGAGTGGGCGCAACTCCTGCAGAGCTGAAATAAAGAGCTAACTGAGCCCCATCTTTCATTAGAGGCTCTTACTGCAGCAAGCTAACAGAAGCAAGCATTCTTCTTCGCTACTCCATACAGGTTTGGTGGTTTTATTAGATATCAATGACTTAAAGCTCATTGCGGCCAAACAATGATCCTTTTTTCTAATGCATAACTGCAATAATGAGAAAGATTGGTAACAGTAGCTGCTGCAGGAAAGAGAAGCTAGTTATTAAATGATATAATGTAATATATTACTGAATTTAACACTTGATCAACCCAGAAAAAAGTCCATTGTCCCTAGAGAGTATATCATATTCATCAGAGCTGCAGTTTTCAAAGGACAGGCTTGTTGCAAACTTCTTTTCCATTTAATCTGATTTTGATTGAAAGCACGGACAATGCTTTCCGTGATCCCTTCAATCCCAACCTCTAGCATTGAATCAGCAACACTGGACAACAAATCAAGCAACTGCGACAGAAGTTCTCCCCAACTTTAAAGGTGCAATGTAAAGATGTAAAAAATGCAGCATTGAAAGAAGATTGTCCAGACAAATGCATTTGTCAATGGATAACACTACTCTGCAATTCAAACTCCCGACGCTGCAAATATGTTGAAACGTACACAGGTTTTCTCTCCTGTAGGCCACTGTACTTAGAAACCTTCTTCTCAGGACCACAAAGATTTAAGTGTACAAGTTTGCACCTGACCTTTAAGCATGCACCTGTATCCTCTTGCATCCTTGATAGATTGCCTTGCAGGTGATAAGTGATTACATTTACAAGCTTTTACACTTAGATCAGTGTCTAACCACCTAAGTTTCAGGTTGCAGATGCACTAAGAGAGAAAAACAATTTTTGGAGGTATGTTCTTTTGTATTTAAAAGTGTTCGTAATTAAAAGTATTCGAAAACAAAGAAAATGGTATCATGCAGAGGACAAAGATAGAAGGTTGTCAGTCTGAAAACATTGCAAAGGTAGGGTAGAGGGGTTGTAATATTACATTCTTGTGGTGATTTGGTGCAGGACAAACTAATGACAACATGTAGACAGATTTTTATCCACAATGAGGCAGCATCTCAATATATTAGGCAGGAAGTGAAGACCTCCAAATGGACAATTATCCAAATCGCACCACCGAATTATTTACAAAAAATTATAATTCATATTTGAACCAAGTCATACAGCTTAAAAGGCAATTCTCCAAAACAATAAAGGAATAAATAATAACTTCTGACTGAAAAATGTGTACACTGATAGATATTCTCCACCTAACGATTGTGATATTCAGCAAAGAAACATTGATGGTAATAAAAGAAAAGTTTTGTCTTTTTTAATGTCAGAAAGAAAGGAAAAAAAAGTTTTGGTTTTTTTTGCAGTGTAAATAAATATCTTGTATACAAATAAATGATGAACACATTTAAACATGCTGATACCCTTTGCTGAAGAAGACAGGATCTGGCTCTGGGACTAGCAAATTTCATGATGAGAACCCCCAACAATAGCAGCACCAACGTGATGAAGAAACCAGCAACAAATCCAGCAAAATGGACTCCATGATTGGGAGAAATCTGAGAAGACAAGCGGAACAAACAAAACAAAAACTAAAAATCACAAACAAATGCTTTATTATGCAAGAAAAAATGACCTATTAGAGACTGACCTTGTCGGTGGAATTTACCCTCAGAGTCAGATTGGCTCTTAGTGGCCCAAACATACGGACATCATTCTGTGGGATAAAAAGAAAAAAAGGAAGACCTAATCATTACGACTGATTCTATTACCGTATGACGAATGTGAGAGAGCTGGCTTGGCACAAAAATATAACAGAAGGAGAAAACCAGACCTGTGATGCATTGCAGAAGGTCAGGAAAGCAGGGAGATCTAGGAGCTCATTCTTTTGACTTCTTATGTGAGCAGTATAATTAACAACCACATGAGATCCGGCTAATCAACAAAAAGCAATAAAACTGGATTAATTTGGATCTAAAAAAAATCCACATCTAAAATTTAAATATAGAAATCTTTATATAACGGTCTGATGCAGTCACACACCCTGCAGGGAATCGATAGAAAATGTCTGGTAGCCTCTTTCGACGACCCTGCCTTCAGTTTTGATGGGCGTTACCCCGGAAATGGAGTCTCGTATGGCCATCTGAGAAAGGTTGGTCCCACCTGAGGGGCTTTGATTGTGGATCAGTAGGAAGAACGTCACCTGAGGGGGATCGGTGTAGAGCTTCACCTTGATGGAAAAGATCGGCAGGGAAAGATATTAGTTATCACTTTCTATCAACTACATTTACTAACAAACTGATTTCTGCTGGAAAAAGCAGATTTACCTGGACACACTTAGAAAATTTAACCCCGAATGATGATGGAGGCACCGAATTCTGAACCTGGGGAAGCAATCAAAAGATCTGGATATTTCAGCCACTATATTAATCCATCAGGGAATTCAGATCAAAACATGGAGACGACCTGAGGAGGAGGCTGAGGAGGGCTGTGGCTGATGAGAGTGCTTCTGCTCCTTCTGAGCTGCAACAAGTTTGACACGGAGGTGAAGGAGGAGTAAAAAGAGTGACTCCAAGGCCCAGCGGGGGCCGAAGACAGACATGGGCTCCATTCATTAACAGTAGAGGGCCCATGGATCACTTTACCTACAAGACCAGAAGACAGCGTTTGACCAAATGGTTAAAGAATCTGAAAATCACAATAAAGACGGACATCAGTTATTGCATCAGAGTAAAAACTTGAGTAAATTATATTCAGTTTTTGTTAGTATACAAATATACTTTTTAATATGAAAGCTGCAATAGCTTATAGTGACTGGAGATGTATTCACAAATGCTTCAGGAGTCAATATTTGTCTGCCATTGTGTCTACAAACCATTGATCCTGAGCATGGCCAGGCCAGCTGACTTTCCTCTTTGGCTTTGATGCATTGCAGGAAGATTGCAAAGGTTCTGTCAGTGGAAAAACACATCATTACAGCTTTATTAAGCCTTAAGCTAAAAAATATATAACAATAAGCTTCATGGCATACCCTTCAGTACCAAAAGTATATCTACAGTACAAATAAAGCACAGCTTTCTAAATCATTCCTTAGACATGCAGATTATTTCTACAAACATTTGGAAAATAATTACTAGTTTCTAAGGCTGGGCAGCTGGATCCAACCTCAAATGGTTGCAGTTGCACAATGCATGTGGGCACTGGACTCAAGGCAGGAGGAAATTTGTTCTCTAAGGTGTGACTAATAGTGTGTTTCGCTTGGTCAATGCCATAGAAGATCATACACTGTTTACATTTTGTTCACTACTGCACTTTATGAATAGAAATGTTCATCTTCACTGCTAACCTGCTGCTCATTCACTGTCGGTAAGCTGTATGTAATGAAATTAGTTAGTAAACAATAAAGTATGTATAAATCTAAGCCTACATTTCATTTCGGGTCCGTTTCCATGCTTCACACCATTTGGAAACAGTCTGAGGATAGATGGCCTTTAAACATTACTATACAGCAACGCGTAAACAACCTAACCTGACTGGCCCACACAGAAAACAGACTTTATTTTCTAAATAAAATAGAGCAATCTGCAGGAGAACATCAGTCAGACATAGCATTCCTATCCCTTTGGAGGACCTTCCCCTTCAGGCTCAGCGGCTAAGGTGCTCTGATTCCATATTTCAGAAGAATAGCATAGTCGTATAATGGGCTGCTCAGTGGAGCAGTGGGTAGCACTGCTGCCTTGCAGCAAGAGGGTTCCGGGTTTGATTCCCAGACCGGTGTCTTTCTGCATGGAGTTTGCATGTTCTCCCTGTGCATGCGTGGGTTCTCTCCGGGTACCAAAACTTCCTCCCACAGTCCAAAAACATGACTGTTAGGTTAACTGGATTATCTAAACTCTCCTTAGGTGTGAGTGTGTGCCTGAATGGTTGTTGTGTTTAACCGGCCTCTCGCCTATTGTCAGCTGGAGCACCAGCACCCCTTGCGACCCCAGCAGGGATAAGCATGGATGACAGAAAATGGATGGATGGATAATGGTATAATCTTCTAAGGGGTCATTTAAGAGTCACTATTATTTAACATAACAGTCATGTTTTGAATGATGGGAGGAAACAGGAGTAACCTGAAAGAACCCACAACAGCAGGGAGTGCACAAATAAACAAACTAGGGCTGATACAATGAATCAGATTAATCGATTAATGAAATAATTGTCAACTCATTTTGTGATCGATTAATCATTAACTGGAGTAAAGACTGTAAAACATGTCTTTAGCTGACAGAGCGACCCACTCAGAGCAGTAATCATACCAGGGCTGTTAAAAAAAAAACATGCTCCATCCAGAACTCCTCAAGTAAATTTGTAAATTGTCTTCTTTAAAGAACCTTTTGCTTTACGATTATTGATCGATTAATTGAAAAAAAAAAATCAACAGATTAATCTATTTCCAAAATAATCTTAGTTGAAGCCCTAAAACAAACCCAAAGCCGGAATCGAACCCATAACCTTATTTCCGTGAAGCAAATGTAACGCGGCATAAGGTAAACACACACACACAGACACAAACCTACTCATTCTGCAATATGTAGTGAGGACCACGCGTTGACTCCCATGGACTTCCATTGATTTTGAGTCATTTTCAACCCTTTCTATGTCCTAACCCTAAAACTAACCCTAAACCTAAGCATTACCAATGCATACCTAACCCTAACCCAATTGAGACCTTAGCCCTAAACCTAACCATTAACAAAATGCTTTGTGAGGACCAGCAAAATGTCCTCGCTTTGCAACATCTCAAGCCCCTTTACAGTTCACCAGATCATACAGTCAAATTGATTCAAAGTTTTCTATCTAAGGAAAACCAGTTGATTGCATCGACTCATTGAATCTTCAGGGATTCCTCACACTAAGCATGCTTGTAGTGACAGTAGAGAGGAAAACTCCCTCTTAACAGGAAGAAACCTCCAGCAGAACCAGGCTCAGTGTGAGCGGCCATCTGCTGAGGCCGACTGGGGTTCAAGGAGACAGAAGCAGAGATACAAAAAGCAACTGTAAATAGATATAAAACAGCTAGGCAGAAGAGCTCCGAGCCAGCTCCCATGTCAGAGGATGAAGAGAGCACATCCAGCCAGTCACAGTCAGAGAAACAGGACTACACCGGAAAAACAGGCTGATCTCCAACATCTATAAACAAAGTAGTCCTGATATTTCTCTCCAGGGTGGTGTCACAGCCAAACAGGAACAGATCAGTTAGAGATTGAACTAACAGATTCTGCAGAGTGGGAGAATAGAGATAGAATGAAGCAGAATGATGAAAACTGATTCCCTATGTCCTCCAAAAGTCTAAGCCTATAGCAACATAACTATAGAGATAGCTCAGGATAACTGGTCCTAAATCTGATCTGACAGCTACACACACACACACACAATAAATAAAAACAGTTACTTACGTCATATTTCCCTGTGTGTGTTGGTGTATCATCAGAGGTACCGTTACAATAACGTCCTAGACTGGAGTGCAACGTCATGTGGCCGCAGCCGACACACAAAAAGGGCGAAAACAGACACACAGCTCTGATATTGAGGAAAATGTGCCATAATGTCAGACAGTGTGGCATTAAACCAACTACAGCCATTTGCTTTATTTCAGTGCGCTGCTGAGCGCAGCGGCTAGCTTACTAACCGCCCTGTGTCTGCATGATGTCGCGGTTAAAATCCCCGAAATATTTCCTCTAACTTTTCTCTGTGCGCATTTAAGGTAATAGATTCTCTAATGCAAAACAACATCTTTCCTGATTGAATCTACTGACGCAGCATTTTCACGCAGAGTTTACACAAGACGTCTTTTCCTCGTTGACAAAATAATAGCGCAGGGGAAAAAGTTTGGAAAGATGGAAAAAAAAAAATCCTTTAAAAGAGAATCCTTTAAAAAGTTCTGAAGAAAAATAATGAAACCGCGTTGCTTCCTGTTGTGCCTTTCAAAATAAAAGGTTGACGCCTGGTTGAATAAACACTGCATGCTCTGGCATGTGATCCTGAATTATAATTAAAGAGGAGTTGTACGGTTTATCCATTTCTCCTTATAATAAATTTAATATTTAAAATGTATTTTTCATTGGGTTGTGGTACTTCTGGACTTCTTAAAGTGTCAGTTTGCATTTCAAGTTGTTGTTTGAGAATGCCCCCTTGTGGAAGCTTATATACAACACAAGATCATAGATTGAAAAACAGCTTTTTGATCAATTCCAACTGCTTAAGAGGATCTTTATTGAAATCCTAAATATAAACACACAAGAGATTATTTAGACTGCACAAATGACCATGTTTGAAGCTTTTATTTTGGTATTATGACTACTTTATAATGAGGCATATATATATATTTACAAGGTAAAAATAGGGTCATTCATCCTTTCTGCCACCAGACTCCAGAATTTGACACTACAAAGGCAATAACTTTTGCAATAGCTAATGTGCAATTTAAATTTAATACCGTGAGGAATAACCTGTGTCTTTATATTTGATTACCACTGCAATAGGTATACAGATAAATACCGATCTATATAAATGCCCATGTAAATACCCTGTGCAATAACCCTGTACAATAATCCTGAATAATTGTGCTAAAAAAAGAAAAAAAAAGACTATATAGACGCACTGTATATACTGTATATACCCCCATGCACCTTTTCGTCCTTTGTCATTTACTTCTTCTTTTAGACAATTGAGCCGATGTAACGAGTATATTTCTCCACTGTGAGATCAATAAAGTCAATCAGTCAATCAATAATCAGGTTAGCCAATCAGGTGAATGTCTGCTTTAGTGAGTTTCTATTCATTTTATGGTGCCTACACCAAAACATAAAAAGATCAAATAGATAACATGATTCATTCAATGTTAATGCAATAACCTATTTTTAGTAATAAAAAACAATCACATTTAATAATATGATGTTTTCAAAAAATTGCACATGCACTTAAATTATTCTAACGATAATTGAACTGTGATATGTGTCCTAGAGTATAGTTAATCTGTCATTAATGGCTCATGATTTTGGCATTACGCCCCTGCCAGTACATGCCACCCTGGGCAGAAAGCCACATTCTAAGATCTCAACCAGAAAACATTCTGATGCAAAAAAAAAAAAAAAGTTATTTTACATCTCATTAGTTCAATTCAGTTTGTTTTTTATAGCACCAATTCACAACACATGTCATCTCTTTACAGTTCACCAGATCATCCAGTCAGATTGATTCAAAGTTTTCTATCTCAGGAAAACCAGTTGATTGCATCGACTCATTGACTAATTGACTCGAATGCAATCCCTCACACTAATCATGCTTGTGGCGACAGTGGAGAGGAAAAACTCCCTTTTAACAGGAAGAAAC